>NW_019951622.1:0-5426 GCF_002910315.2 Salvelinus sp. IW2-2015 | reverse complement strand
ATACCCCCATCAGTGATTGTATTTACTTATAGCTTCCTGTGCAACCGAAGTGCCTTAAATTAGGCTCAAGGTGCTGTTTTCAAAGGGTTAAAAAGTCAGATCTTATCAAAACATTTAAGATGTGAGCTTAGAGGACCTTCGAGAACTGAATAGTATTTCTGGAAACCGATGTCCAAAGAAAACTCAACCACACACAAACAAGTCAAACTGTTTGTGGCACCTGGCATTATTTTTAGGTTACCAGATGCCCTGGTGGAAACTGCGTTTAGGGGCATCCAACTTCCAAACCGTCTGGGAGGCACTGTTCGACGGACAAAAGTTCAGTGGTAAATGTGGTGTTGGCTGAGTGATTTATGGGTTTTCCAAAAACTTCGAAAAAATATTCTAAGTCCAAACTTTCGTGCACTGCTGGTATTTTTTAGTTACCAGATGCCCGGGATGAATGCGTTAGGGGGCATCCGGACTTCCATACCCGCTCTGGAGCACTATTCGACGGACAAAAATCAATGGGTGTTGGCCTGACGTGATTTATGGAGGTTTTCCAAAAAAGTCAGAAAAATTCTGTTTTTTTCTGAAAAATATTTTTTGTTTTTTTATCTCGATCAATGCCTGAGTGATCTAGGAGTTTTTCAAAAAACTCGAAAAATTATTCTAAGTCCAACTTTTAGGTTCCAGGGCCCTTTAAGACGGTTGAAATTGCGTTTAGGGGGCATCCAGACCTCCATACCCGCTCTGGAGCACTATCTAACGGACAAAAAATCAATGGGTTGGCTGAGTGATTTATGGATGGTTTCCAAAAAAGTCAAGAAAATATCTTATGTTTTTGCTTCTGAAAATATTGTTATGTTTTTTCTTCTCGATCAATGGGTTGGCTGAGTGAGTAAGGAGGTTTCCAAAAAAAAGTAACAAAAAAAAATATTTTTCTGTTTTTCATGTCATTTTGCACAAACGGTTTTAAAATGCTTTTAGGTGTCATCCAGAGTCATGAGCACTATATACGGCCCAAATCAATGGGTACTGGCCTGATGATTTATGGAGGCTTTGGGGGGTGATAAGTACAAGTAAACATTTATTAAAAATGATGATAGTAAAATGTGAACTAAAGTATTTTCATACAGTTACTATACATGTGTAATTTGACTAAAATCGAAAGAATTTCCAAAAACGGCTACAGAAAAGCCTTTTTAAATGTAATATACTGTTTTTTCCAAACATTTTTAACATTTTGACTTTAATTTTGACTTTTGACGTCCTAGAAATCACATTCCAAATGCACAAAACATATTTCCTTAAGTCCAAGTAACATTTATAAAAATTTGATAGTAAAAATTGACAAAAGATTTTATACAGTTCATTTTACATTGTGTAATTTGACATAAACATCGAAAGAATTTCGAAAAAACCGGTCCAGAAAGCACCTTTTAAAGGGGGTGATACGTTTCTTTCCCAAATATTTGACATTATTGACTTTTGACTTTTGACTTCCTATGAAATCACATTCCAATGCACAAACATATTATTAGTCCAAATAAAAATGTAAAAATTATGTTATAATTTTGACAAAATTATTTTCATACAGTTCTCTACATGTGTAATTGACATAAAAATGGAAAGAATTTCGACAAAACGTCCAGAAACACTTTTTTAAAGGGGGTGATACGTTTTTGCCAAAAAATTTTCAAAAATCTCAAAAATTTGACTCTTGGGTTTTGGACTTGCGTTACAGTAAGGCCTTGAAAAATTAACATGGAACTCACTCGCCCATATAGGAATATTTTGGGGTGTTTACACAGCTCCATTTAACAATATGAGCATTTTGCCATTAACTTTGGATGAAAACACCGCGCTTGCAATTGAAATCCCACCCACCAATCCAATTCGTGGTGTGGGTTTATGGGTTTCGCTCTCTGCCAATAAGTTTCATGTTATTTGTACAAATTGGGGGGGGATTCCCTGTACCTTAGTGAGGAGCTCTAACGGGCAAGGCTCCTTAGTGATGAGCTCTAACGGGCAGTCTCCTTAGTGGAGGGCTTCTAACGGGGCATTCTCCTTAGTGAGGAGTTCTAACGGGCAGGCTCCTTATGAGGCCTCTAACGGGAGTCTCCTAGTGAGGAGTCTACGGGGCAGTCTCCTTAGTGAGGAGTTCTAACGGGGCAGCTCCTAGTGAGGAAGTTCTAACGGGGTAGTCTCCTTAGTGAGAAGGAGCTCTAACGGGGCAGTCTCTTAGTGAGGAGCTCTAACGGGCAGTCCCTTAAGTGAGTAGCTCTACGGGGCAGACTCCTTAGTGAGAGCTCTAAGTGGCAGTCTTGCTTAGTGGGAGCTCTAAAACGGGCAGTCGCTCCTTAGTGAAGGACTGTAACGGGCAGACTCCTTAGTGAGGAGCTCTAACGGGGCAGTCTTCCTTAGTGAGGAGTCTACCGGGGCATGCCTCGCTTTAAGTGAGGAGCTCTAACGGGGCGACTCCTTAGTGCAGAGCTCTAAACGGGCAGTCTCTTAGTGAGGACTCTCCGGGCCATTCTCCTAGTGAGGAGCTCTAACCGGGGAGTCTCCTTAGTGAGGACTCTAACGGGGCAGGCTCCTTAGTGAGACGTAACGGGCATCTCCTTCGTGAGGAGCTCTACGGGGCAGTCTCCTTAGTGAGGAGCTCTACCGGGGTGTCTCCTTAGTGAGGAGCTGTAACGGGGCAGTCTCCGTAGTGAGAGCTGTAACGGGGTAGTCATCCTTATGAGGAGCTCTACCGGGCAGGCTCCTTAAGTAGCGAGCGCACGGGGCAGGCTCCTTATGAAGGAGCTCTAACGGGGCATTTCTCCTTAGTGAGGAGCTCTAACTGGCAGACTCCTTTAGTGAGGAGGCTTCTAACGGGCAGACTCTTAGTGAGGAGTCTACCGCGGGCAGCCCTCCTTAGTGAGGAGCTCTACACGGGGCAGCCTCCTTAGTGAGGAGCTCTACCGGGGCAGTCTCCTTAGTGGAGCTCTAACGGGCAGTCTCCTCTTAGTGGGAGCTCTAACGGGGCAGTCTCCTTAGTGAGAGATTCTAACGGGGCAGTCTCCTTAGTGAGCGAGCTCTACCGGGCAGTCTCCTTAGTGAGGAGCTTAAACGGGGCGCGTCTTATTGAGGCACTTTACCGGGGCAGACTCTTAGTGAGGAGCTCTAACGGGGCAGACGTCTTAGTGAGGAGCTTCTACCGGGCAGGCCTTAGTGAGGAGCTCTAACGGGCAGTCTCCTTAGTGAGGAGCTCTACCGGGGCATTCTCTTAGTGAGGAGTTCTAACGGGGAAGTCTCCTTAGTGAGGTGCTCTAACGGGGCAGTATCCTAAGTGAGGAGCTCTACCGGGACAAGTCTCCTTAGTGAGGAGTTCTAACGGGGCAGTCCTCCTTAGTGAGGAGTTTCTAACGGGGCAGTCCTCCTTAGTGAGGAGCTCTAACGGGCAGTCTCCTGTAGTGAGAGCTCTAACGGCAGTCTCCTTAGTGAGGGCTCTACCGGGGCGACTCTCTTACGTGGAGGAGGCTCTAACGCTGGCAGTTCCTATGGAGGAGCTCTAACGGGCAGTGTCTCCTTAGTGAGGATCTAACGGGAGTTCCTAAGTGAGGAGCTCTACCGGGACAGTCTCCTTAGTGAGGAGTTCTAACGGGGCAGTCTCCTTATGAGGAGTTCTAACGGGGCAGTCTCTTAGTGAGGAAGCTGTAACGGGGCAGTCTCCTTAAGTGAGGAGCTCTATTGGGCAGTCTCCTTAAGTGAGGAGCCTACCGGGGCAGTGACTCTTAGTGAGGACTCTAACGTGGCAGGCTCCTTAGTGAGAGCTCTAAGGGGCATTCTCCTTAGTGAGGAGCTCTAACGGGGCAGACTCTTAAGTGAGGAAGCTCTAACGGGCAGACTCCTTAGTGAGGAGCCTACCGGGGTGTCTCCTTAGTGAGGAGCTCTAACGGGCAGTGTCCTTAGTGAGGAGCTCTAACGGGCAGTCTCCATATAGAGCTCTACCGGGCCGACTCCTTAGTGAGGAGGTCTAACGGGGCAGTCCTCCTTATGAGAGCTCTAACGGGGCAGTCTCCTTAAGTGAGGAGCTCTACCGGGCAGTTCTCTAGTGAGGAGCTCTAACGGTGCAGGCCTCCTTAGTGAGCGAGCGAGCTCTAACGGGGCAGTCTCCTTAGTGAGGAGCTCTAACGGGGCAGTCTCCTTAGTGAGGAGCTCTACCGGGGCAGTCTCCTTAGTGAGGAGCTGTAACGGGGCAGGCTCCTTAGTTCTCTTATATACTGCAGACAGGTCATATTTGCATGATTTATCTCATTAATCATTCATAATTAATAAATTAATTATTAACGTTTGCTTCATTAATACCAATACTAGGTCATGCATGTGACAGGCCAATACCTCACGAGGCTTCTTCTCTCCAAGCTGAGACCTTGAAACAGATATCTTTCGTTCTCAAAAACAAGGGTCTGGGCATACTGCCAAATTGCAGATACTGATAGTGAGGATTTGTTCAATCAGTCACTAGCATGAACACAGGAATTGGCTTTTAGAAAAGCACCAACATAAAATGTTCCATTACAAGCACATGACAGCCTGCTAAATTTCCAGAAGGACAACAATCTCTGCAGCACTCCACCAATCAGGCCTTTATGGTAGAGTGGCCAGACGGAAGCCACTCCTCAGAAAAAAGGCACATGACAGCCAGCTTAGAGTTTGCCAAAAGGCACCTAAAGGACTCTTAGACCATGAGAAAACAATATTTTCTGGTCTGATGAAACTAAGATTGAACTCTTTGACCTGAATGCGAAGCGTCACATCTGGAGGAAACCAGGCACCATCTCTACGGTGAAGCATGGTGGTGGCAGCATCATGCTGTGGGGATGTTTTTCAGTGGCAGGGTCTGGGAGACTAGTCAGGATCAAGGGAAAAATGAATGGAGCAAAGTACAGAGAGATCCATGATGAAAAACTGCTCCAGAGCGCTCAGGACCTCAGACTGAGGCAAAGGTTCACCTTCCAACAGGACAATGACCCTAAGCACACAGCCAAGACAACGTCGGAGTGCCTTCGGGACAAGTCTCTGAATGTCCTTGAGTGGCCTACAGAGCCTGGACTTGAACCCGATCGAACATCTCTGAAGAGACGTTAAAATAGCTGTGCAACAACGCTTCCCATCCAACCTAACAAACTTTGAAAGGATCTGCAGAGAAAAATCATACCCAAGAAAACTTGAGGCTGCGTTTAGTAAACAAATCCAAAGTCACGAAGCGCGTTCACTAAAAGCAGATGAAATGTCAAAAAGTTCCGTAACAGTCAGTAGAAACATGTCAAAGGATGTATTGAATCAATCTTTAGAATGTTTTTAACATAAATCTTCAATAATGTTCCAACCGGAGAATTCCATTGTCTTCAGAAGTGCGATGGAACAGAGCTCCCTCTCATGTGAACGCGCATGGT
>NW_019951621.1:0-5427 GCF_002910315.2 Salvelinus sp. IW2-2015 | reverse complement strand
TCACAGAGGAGCCACCAAAAAAGACTGCAGTTTAATTGGACCAAGTCGTTTTGAAGTAGCACTAGATAAGAGTATGCTGCACCAAGAGTGTGCAATATTAATACACTACCTTATAGTGTGTATATAGTTTTTTTTTAACTGCATTGATTGGGTAAAGTTATTTCAGTATGAGTAAAATTAGAACACTTATTATACAGTGCAGTCAAAAACATGATTTTCCTGTGTTTTATATATATTTCCACCATATGAGGTTGGAATAATACTAGGAAATTGTGAAAATGATTATATATTTTTTTAAATCACCTTTATTTAACCAGGTAGGCAAGTTGAGAACAAGTTCTCATTTACAATTGCGACCTGGCCAAGATAAAGCAAAGCAGTTCGACACATACAACAACACAGTTACACATGGAGTAAAACAAACGTACAGTCAATAATACAGTAGAAAAATAAGTATATTTAAAATGTGAGCAAATGAGGTGAGATAAGGGAGGTAAAGGCAACAAAAAAAAGGCCATGGTGGCGGAGTAAATACAATATAGCAAGTAAAACACTGGAATGGTAGATTTGCAGTGGAAGAATGTGCAAAGTAGAGATAGAAATAATGGGGTGCAAAGGAGCTAAATAAATAAATAAATTCAGTAAGGGGAGAGGTAGTTGTTTGGGCTAAATTATAGATGGGCTATGTACAGGTGCAGTAATCTGTGAGCTGCTCTGACAGCTGGTGCTAAAAGCTAGTGAGGGAGATAAGTGTTTCCAGTTTCAGAGATTTTTGTAGTTCATTCCAGTCATTGGCAGCAGAGAACTGGAAGGAGAGGTGGCCAAAGGAAGAATTGGTTTTGGGGGTGACCAGAGAGATATACCTGCTGGAGCGTGTGCTACAGGTGGGTGCTGCTATGGTGACCAGCGAGCTGAGATAAGGGGGGACTTTACCTAGCAGGGTAATGACCTGGAGCCAGTGGGTTTGGTGACGAGTATGAAGCGAGGGCCAGCCAACGAGAGCGTACAGGTCGCAGTGGTGGGTAGTATATGGGGCTTTGGTGACAAAACGCATGGCACTGTATTGGAGGCTATTATGTAAATGACATCGCCGAAGTCGAGGATCGGTAGGATGGTCAGTTTTACAAGGGTATGTTTGGCAGCATGAGTGAAGGATGCGTTGTTGCGAAATAGGAAGCCAATTCTAGTTTTAACTTTGGATTGGAGATGTTTGATGTGAGTCTGGAAGGAGAGTTTACAGTCTAACCAGACACCTAGGTATTTGTAGTTGTCCACATATTCTAAGTCAGAACCGTCCAGAGTAGTGAYGTTGGACRGGCRGGCAGGTGCAGGCAGCGATCRGTTGAAGAGCATGCATTTAGTTTTACTTGTATTTMAGAGCAATTGGAAGGAGAGTTGTATGGCATTGAAGCTCGTCTGGAGGGTTGTTAACACAGTGTCCAAAGAAGGGCCAGAAGTATACAGAATGGTGTCGTCTGCGTAGAGGTGGATCAGAGACTCACCAGCAGCAAGAGCGACATCATTGATGTATACAGAGAAGAGAGTCGGTCCAAGAATTGAACCCTGTGGCACCCCCATAGAGACTGCCAGAGGCCCGGACAACAGGCCCTCCGATTTGACACACTGAATTCTATCAGAGAAGTAGTTGGTGAAACATGCGAGGCAATCATTTGAGAAACCAAGGCTATCGAGTCTGCCGATGAGGATGTGGTGATTGCCAGAGTCGAAAGCCTTGGCCAGGTCAATGAATACGGCTGCACAGTATTGTTTCTTATCGATGGCGGTTAGGATATCGTTTAGGACCTTGAGCGTGGCTGAGGTGCACCCATGACCAGCTCTGAAACCATATTGCATAGCGGAGAAGGTATGGTGGGATTCGAAATTGTCGGTAATCTGTTTGTTGACTTGGCTTTCGAAGACCTTAGAAAGGCGGGGTAGGATAGATATAGGTCTGTAGCAGTTTGGGTCAAGAGTGTCCCCCCCTTTGAAGAGGGGGATGACCGCAGCTGCTTTCCAATCTTTGGGAATCTCAGACGACACGAAAGAGAGGTTGAACAGGCTAGTAATAGGGGTTGCAACAATTTCGGCAGATAATTTTAGAAAGAAAGGGTTCAGATTGTCTAGCCCGGCTGATTTGTAGGGGTCCAGATTATGCACTTTTGGTGTAAGAGCTGTTTAAAAAGACCACCTGAAATTTCTGCTTCTTTTGGTGGGATGGAGTCACCAGGTGGCTAATAAGTTAATATACCAAGAAATTGCTCATGCTAAGAATCAAGTTTTGTTTATTTTTGACCATTTTGATTGAAAACAGTCACATTAAGGTACTTAATTGTTACCCAGAAATGATTTGATATTGAGGTAAAAACAGCTGCATTGGGCCTTTAAGTAACAGTGTAAGTGTAGATAGCCACTGATGAGGGAAAGTAGCTACTTATCGACAAACTAAATGGAAAATGTAAAAGTGAGATGTTCTGCGAATCATTCGTTTTTTTTTACCTGTGATGTTGTAGAAATAGTGAAAGCAGTTCAGGTTCAGACTACATGGCTCCTTCTCTGTGGTTTCCGGACATTGTCTCCCTGCTCCAGGTGACCGGATGGCGTAGGCTGTCCGTTTCCTGCTGTTGTTGTAACTGCATGGCTGAAAGGTAGGCACAATTTCACAGAGGTTGCAGCAACGAAGGGGGGATGGTTTTGCATTTTGTAATTAGCGAAATATATACAGACGTCCATATCTCGCAGCAAGTGATAAGAATCTACGTAACGATCACTGAGCTGGAACTAAGCCCTTTTCAATTGGAGAGCCCGTTGCCGCCGTTATGTCCATATTTATTGAACATAAATAGTTGATTCAACTGTAGTGAATTTCAGGCTGTCTGGTATTATTGTCCCAGTTCTTTCTCACTATTTAATGTCCTGAAATAAAAGTGGATTAAAATTCCATGTTCTGATTCATGCCATTTCCCACGGCGCCAACATTTCCATACCTCTCCACTAGCATTCTTATATGGAACTCGTTAAATTTGTGGGAAAAACGTTGAGGATGGCTGCTGAATAGATTTTCCATCCAAACATCCTTCCATTCCATGACACAGTGTGAGAGTGGGAAAAACACGCCTCTGGAATATCTCCATCGCGTAATGTTATCGTCGAATAAAACATGGAAACAAGGCCACTAGTTACCAGCGCGACTCCATGATAGTTGAATTGGAATTGTGGGAAGTCAGCATTCAAGCACTGAAAGAATGCGCTGTGCATTAACAACGGCTGTTGCCCTTTCAGGAAAACAGCAGGTGACATTCGAAAATCAGTTCAATCGCTCTTGACAACAATGAAATGTGTTCAGAGGGGAGAGTGACAAACAATCCCTTACTCGTGGTTAACACCTGACTACTTGACGCACAAATCCTCAACTCTGGACAGCTTCATAAATAGCTACCAGCAAAAACACCAAGTCTCAACGTTAACAGTGAAGAGGCGATTCCGGGATGCTGCGCCTTTAGGCCCTGAAGCAAAGAATATGCATATTCTTGTTACCGTTTCAAAGAAACCACTAAATGCTAATCGCTACTTAGCCTATGTTAGCTCAACCGTCCAGTGGAAGAACCGATCCCGAAGAAAAGTTTTAATCAGAACAACAGTTTATCAGCTGTGTTAACATAATTGTAAAATAGTTTTTCTTAATGCATCAATTAGCCTTTTAAGAATGCTAAACTGATTAGCACACAACGTCCATTGGACACAAGTGATGGTTGCTGATAATGGGCCTCTGCGCCATGAGATATTCCATAAAGAATCCTGTGTTATCCAGCACAATAGTCATTTACAACATTAACAATGTCTACACTGATTCTGATCAATTTGATGTTATTAATGACAAAAAAATGTGGTTTAATTTAAAAAACAAGATGTTTCTAAGTACCCCACTTATTGAACTATGATTTCTTTTTTATCTTTTCTGCTTCCGGGGGAAAAATATCATACTGTGAAAGATTCACCAGATCCAATTTATAGCAAGAAAACAACTCCTTATGTTAGGTCCAGTCTCTTTCAAAAGTGAGGAAATGTTACTCACAGCTTCAATCCCGGACTTCATAGCACAGAAAATCAATGGGAGTGAATTAAAAAAAACTATCTACAGATCAGTCATTCTACCACAGACGGTTACTGAGTGGTCTTAGCAGGCATGCCCACGACCCAGAGGCCAACCATTTTTACATACCAGATACCTCTTACCACAGCCCATCACGGAGTAGCGAGCGAGTCGATACATATATGAAAAAGATAACTGGTCTCAACCAGTTATTTCTTACCAGGCATGCTAGGAGTGTGTGCGCAGCTGCTCCAGTCAGAGAGACACATCCCGGGCAGGCAGCCGCTTCCCCGCGTCCCCAAGGCATGTCCTCCGGCACACAGTAGTCCTCCGACAGACTCAATGGACCTCAAAGTGTCAGCATACACCTAAGGGAATTGGCCCAAGATTGTTCATATGACCTTACATAGTCAAAACATTCCATTAAAATCAGCTGTCAATCAAAGCGAATATACCTTACAGCATATTTACATTGCATATGGTGAGGCCACATGATTTGTACTGGTGTTGACACAACGGCTTCCTATAGGGAGTAGAACATGCTTGGGATGGTTTTATTTAGTGTAAAGTAGGTGAGTATGAAATGTTATATACCTGACTTCGGTCTGGACGCCCTCTCCCCGATTCCCTTCAGGTCCAATGCTGACCTTCCATACACCCAGGGTTCAGCCACCCCACACATACTGACTACGTCACTAATAGCATGCACACCTCATACACCTGGGGAAGCAACCAGGCAAGATTTGACATAATATTCTATGTTATTACCCTTATCATTGAGTCTGACAAGAATGAGCGCAATGATATTACTGTTAGATGAATAAACACATTTACCAGAGTGTTTTTGTTAGCTTAGGTCTGTCCTTGTTGATTACCTCGCTACATATATGAATTTCTTCATATTTATGCCAGAAAAGAATATTCTGATGTGACATTGTTAACAATATTGAAGCATAAACTGAAAAGGCTCTTACCTGGCCTATTTGTCATCCTATCCAGTGTGCATTGGGAATGAAATGCATAATTTGGTATAATTGGTGATAAATGCATAATATTCTGATAATTTGGATGAAACTGCAAATATTGAACTGCCTACGATCAAAACATTATAATGTTAATCGTGTCCCATTAAGAATTGAAACAACTTGAAAACAGATCCAACATGGCATTGAATTTAATCCGCTTCTCGAATCTATTTCTATCATATAAGGTAAAAATTTCACTTCTCAAATCAGGAATCAGCCACCACAGCATTAGTGTGTAATTCCATTTATAGCATCCATTCCTCTGGCTCTCTATTCTACCCAGCAAAAGCCATTGGCAATCTAGAGAAAGTA
>NW_019951620.1:3943-5428 GCF_002910315.2 Salvelinus sp. IW2-2015 | reverse complement strand
GTCATTTTCTCTGGGTGTGCTCCAGCTCCAGCTTTTTATATGACCTGAATATAACAAATAAAAAAATAAACATGTAAAGATATTAAAGTATTTTCTTTATAGAGTACTACATTTTCTGTCCCATCTACAACATAATACTTAAATACATGTAATTTAGTCCTGGAAACATTTTATTGAAATACTGTAGAATTCCATTAATTCTTATGGAGGACTGCTTCTTCTGGGGAGTACCATATATAGAGACCGGTGGATTTAAAGTCTCTCATTGGCCGTTACATAGCATCAGTAATCCAGGGTTTATACACATCAACGGTACAGTCTCTACTAATAATAATAATAATATAGACTTATTTCAATGAACATGTGGGTGTTGTATAACTTTGTTTAAGTAATAAATGAAATAAGTATGTCATTGTTGTTTTATTTGTTCACTCAGGTTCCATTTATCTAATATCAGCTTTTGATTGAATATCTGATAACATTCAGTATCAAAAATATCAGAAATACTTTTTCACAAGACTGTTTGAATCCAGACTATTAAAACACACTAATCAGGAATTAACTGTACACTTTTCTACACAGTTTAAAAGCCAGAATATAGCACATCCCATAAAATATAATGACTTGTGGTTATTCCTTTATGTCTGATTCATAACTAGTTGTTGTTGTTTGGAAGACTCACCTGACATAAAGAGACCAATGAGAAAAAACATGTTCTCAGGACAAGCCATGTGAGAACTCACACACTACTGATCACCTGAAACAGTACAAACATACACTTACTGGTAGAGTAGCTTAACTCACACAACACATTGCATTGAACCATCTCCATATCAAATACACTATGTCCTTCAGTTGTGAAGATAATACATGAACAAACAGCAGTACTTTAGAACATATTGAATCTCATTACTCATAATTAATTTCCTTTAATTTATTTTGAACATTCAAATTAACAGAAAATATATTGAAGATGTCGATACTTGCCTTAGACGGAAACGTAAACTGTCTACAGGAGAGACTGTCACACCCGTAGTGTGGTCTGACAAACTAAAGTGCTGAAATTCATGTGGCATATCTCACATCTCATCAGTGACGTACTTCCTATTAAGTGTGTGCGAAATTATGTTCAAACAATACTTCAGTATTTAATGTCCCTTTCTCGGGGTAGGACAGGTCAGCAGCATTTTGAAACGGGCCTCCAAATCGCTAAGTCCGCCCCCGACAATTATTTTTTATATTTTTGCTGTTTTATAGCACCTCATGCTTGTGTTCATATTTTGCCATGAGGCTGATTTAAGAGGTTGTTAAATTAAACAAATGAAATTTTCGGCATTATAACATCTCCCTCTCCTCTATCTCCCAGCCTGAATGGGAATATCTGTGGCACTTAAACATATAGTTAAATCATGAACCAAAATCCACTATTCATTTATTCAAGAGTTAAATTGGTTAAATTCGAGTTTGATACAAAACATATGGTTG
>NW_019951620.1:1753-3433 GCF_002910315.2 Salvelinus sp. IW2-2015 | reverse complement strand
CGGGTGACACAGGAGGGAGCCAGCAACCTGCAGGTCCTGGGTGGCAAGGAGGACATGGGTGCCCTCTTCGGTGGTCAAGTCTAGATGGGATTAAGCTTTTGTCAAAYCGATGTTAAAAGTATAATTATTACAGCATTTTAGCTAATCCTAACCCTTTTTTTTTACTATAATTAAATTTTCATAACCTGCTATAWTAATTCTCCTAACCTGCTGCAAAAATTCTCCCAAAACTTGCTAGAAAACTCAATTTTGACAAAAGCTGTATCCCTTCTAGACAAAACCCTCAACCTTCCTGAAGGCCTTCTGGGAGAAGGAGACCCAGGAGCTGAGGGCGTATTTTACCCAGCAGGTGGGAGCCGACCTCCCCAAACAGGTGGTCTCCCAGGCTTCAATGGGAATGTGTGTGTGATGTTTTTATAAATCGAGCTAAATCATAAACGTTGAATAGAACAAGTGTAGACCTTAACGTGAAATGCTTACTGACAAGCCCTTAACCAACAGTGCAACTCAAGAAAGAGTTAAGAAAATGTTTACTAAATTAACTAAAGTAAAACATTATAAAAAGAAACAAAAAATGTGCAATAACAAGGCTATATACATGGACTACCGGTACAGAGTCAATGTGCAGGGTACAGGTTAGTCGAGGTAATTTGTACATGGAGGTAGGGGTGTAGTGACCATGAATAGATAATAAACAGCGAGAAGCAGCAGTGTACAAAACAAATGAAGGTGGGGGGATAAATGTAAATAGTCCGTTGGCCATTTGATTAATTGTTCAGCAGTCTTATGGCTTGGGGGTAGAAGCTGTTAACGAGCATTTTTGTCCTATACTTGGTGCTCCGGTACCGCTTGCTGTCTATAACTTGGGTGACTGGAGTCTCTGACAATTTTTTGGGCTTTCCTCCTAGTATAGAGGTCCTGGATGGCAGGTTGCTTGGCCCCAGTGATGTACTGGGCCGTACGTACTATCCTCTGTAGCGCCTTACGGTCAGATGCCGGGCAGTTGCCATACCAGTCGGTGATGCAACCGGTCAAGATGCTCTCGATGGTGCAGCTGTAGAACCTTTTGAGGATCTTGGGACCCATGCCAAATCATGGGGTTGTCAAATCATTTTTTCAACATGAAAAACAGACTTGGTATGAAACAGAGTAAGTGTAATTGTATCTGACTGATTCTCACACACCACTCAACTTCTCCTACACCAACTTCCTCTTTTTCTTGCTTAACTTTAAAGTCTATTTGCCAAGAAAACCCTGGTGGGCTGGATGACACATTTTCACACCACTTCTATACAGATTTGACGTTTTCGTATCAGGCTAGAAGAATTTATGCAGCAGGTTAGGATAATTATGGCTATGGGTTACGGTTAGTGAAAATGCTCTCCTAACCAGGGTTGGACGACCCCACACCCCCCCCCTCCTACTTACTGCATTTCAACCCATTTTGCCATGGTGCAGAGAGCATTTCAACCCATTTTGCCATGGTGTGGAGAAAATTTCAACCCATTTTGCCATGGTGTGGAGTGCATTTCAACCCATTTTACCATGGTACAGAGAGCATTTCAACCCATTTTGCCATGGTGCTGAGTGCATTTCAACCCATTTTGCCATGGTGTGGAGAGCATTTCAACCCATTTTGCCATGGTGTGGAGTGCATTTCAACCCATTTTACCATGGTGT
>NW_019951620.1:0-1433 GCF_002910315.2 Salvelinus sp. IW2-2015 | reverse complement strand
ATGGTGTGGAGTGCATTTCAACCCATTTTGCCATGGTACAGAAGGCATTTCAACCCATTTTGCCATGGTGCGGAGAGCATTTCAACCCATTTTGCCATGGTGCAGAGATACATATTTACAGTTTTATAATGCTATTCGACATGTTGTCATGAAGCTGACAAAACATGTTTTTGTTTTCAAGCTAATTTCCCACTATTCAACATATTTTGCTATCATATGCTATCTGGGGCCGTTCTGTAGTCCAGCCCTGCTGTTAACCTGCTACCAAAATCACTTCTTATTGAAGTGGCGTGAAAAGAATGTCCCGAGTGCCACAGGAGGGAGACCGCGACCTACAGGGACTTTGAGGCAAGATGGACATGGGCTCCCTGTCACGACTTTTACCGAAGTCGGTTCCTCTCCTTGTTCAGGCGGTGTTCGGCGGTCGACGTCACCGGTCTTCTAACCATCGCCGATCCACTTTTTATTTTCCATTTGTTTTGGATTGTTTTCCCACACACCTGGTTTTCATTCCCTCATTATGTGTTGTGTATTTAACCCTCTGTTCCCCCCATGTCTTTGTGTGGTATTGTTTGTTGTAATGCTTGTGCACATGTTGACAGGTGCGTGTCGGGATTTGTACCCATGTTGATTATTTCTTGATGCCGTTGGTTTTGGAATTAAACTGCTCCGGCTATTACCTAGTTCTGCTCTCCTGCGTCTGACTTCCCTGCCACCAGTTACGCACCCCTCACACTCCCTCTACGACGGTCAAGTCTAGATGGGATAAAGTTTTGTCAAATTGACGTCAAATTCTTTTAGCATTTGAGCTAATCCTAACACTTTTCGATTCCTTGGTCTAATTGTCATAACCTGCAGCCTAATTCTCCTAAACTTGCGAGAAAACAAAATTTGGACAAATCACTCTTTTCGACCTTCCCAAGGCCTTCTGGGAGAAGGATACCCAGGAGCTGAGGGCGTACTTTACACAATAGGTGGGAGCCGACCTCACCCAACAGGTGGAGGGAGAGCTGAAGGCTCTGGAGGACAGGATCAGGAATTGAGAAGCAGAAGGACCAGATGATTCAGAGAGAGAAGAGAGAAAGTATTGACTATTGGACACTACACTACACTGATGCTGCAATATTGTGGAGATGGGGATATGGTGGGACTGACAAAAAAAGGACGAACAAGCTCATTTCAGTTTTGTGGAAACTGCTTTGCCTATATGTGGATAAAATTTATGAAAATACAATGAAACGATGTGCCTGCATGCAGATCAGGCTACCACTCACTATCAATGGATATATGAGTAGGAATTAGGTGATTTAACAGAACCAATATTACTGAGCTTTCCATGACATAGACTGACCATGTGAATCCAGGTTAAAGCTATGATCCCTTATTGAAGTCACTTGTTAAATCCACTTCAATCAGTGTAGATGAAGGGGAGG
>NW_019951619.1:0-5433 GCF_002910315.2 Salvelinus sp. IW2-2015 | reverse complement strand
GGGCAGCCAAAACCTCCCTGAACCCGGATGATGCTTGATACAGCCAACCTAACTAAGAAATACATTTGACGATAGAATTGTCCCCTACCCCCTTCTAGGCAAGTCTATTGTTCTGCTAATAGCCCTCTTTCTAGGCAAGTATATTGTTCTGCTAATATCCCTGCTAATAGACAAGTCTATTGTTCTGCTAATAGCCCTGCTAATAGACAGGTCTATGTTTTCTGCTAATAGCCCTGCTAATAGACAAGTCTATTGTCCTGCTAATAGCCCTGCTAATAGACAAGTCTATTGTTCTGCTAATAGCCCTGCTAATAGACAGGTCTATTGTTCTGCTAATAGCCCTGCTAATAGACAAGTCTATTGTCCTGCTAATAGCCCTGCTAATAGACAAGTCTATTGGTTCTGCTAATAGCCCTGCTAATAGACAGGTCTATTGTTCTGCTAATAGCCCTGCTAATAGACAAGTCTATTGTCCTGCTAATAGCCCTGCTAATAGACAAGTCTATTGTTCTGCTAATAGCCCTGCTAATAGACACGTCTATTGTCCTGCTAATAGCCCTGCTCATAGACAAGTCTATTGTTTTGCTAATAGCCCTGCTAATAGACAAGTCTATTGTTCTGCTAATAGCCCTGCTAATAGACAAGTCTATTGTTCTGCTAATAGCCCTGCTAATAGACAAGTCTATTGTTCTGCTAATAGCCCTGCTAATAGACACGTCTATTGTCCTGCTAATAGCCCTGCTCATAGACAAGTCTATTGTTCTGCTAATAGCCCTGCTAATAGACAAGTCTATTGTTTTGCTAATAGCCCTGCTAATAGACAAGTCTATTGTTCTGCTAATAGCCCTGCTAATAGACAAGTCTATTGTTCTGCTAATAGCCCTGCTAATAGACACGTCTATTATCCTGCTAATAGCCCTGCTAATGAGACAAGTCTATTGTTCTGCTAATAGCCCTGCTAATAGACAGGTCTATTGTTCTGCTAATAGCCCTGCTAATAGACAAGTCTATTGTTCTGCTAATAGCCCTGCTAATAGACACGTCTATTGTTCTGCTAATAGCCACAATGGCACTGTACTAGTATTTTCCAGTAAGCAACAATTTCTTTACCTTCATTAGACAACTTTGTTCCAAAATTTCTGTAAATTCAGTGATATTTATTCCCTAGTAATTCGTTATGATCCTAACTAAATAAACTTTTGCATTTTGAAAGAGTATTTTTATCATTATTTTTAACGAAAGCATAAAGATGCTGATGAAGAAATACAGTACTGTACAGCTTTTATAGGACATTTTGCTGTTGCATGAGGTCACCCACACACACTTTAAACATTTGGATAATAAAGCATATAAAGCATTTTGAAGATAGAGACGCCTGCATTTGTTTACTAGGCTACTGTCTGACAAGTAACACAGCCTACATACATACTGTAGTACACACAGCCCACAGTAATACTGTATACACACAGCCTACAGTACATACTGTAGTAAACACAGCCCCAGTACATACTGTAGTAAACACAGCTACAGACATCTGTAGTAAACCAGCTACAGTACATACTGTAGTAAACACAGCCTACAGTACATACTGTAGTAAACACAAGCCTACAGTACATACTTATAAACACAGCCACAAGTAGCATACTTAGTAAACACAGCCACAGTACATACTGTAGTAAACAAGCCCACAGTACATACTGTAGTAAACAGCCCACAGTACATACTGTAGTAACAAGCCTACAAACTGGTAAAACATACAGTCCCTGTGAACACAGGCATACACTAAGTACACAGCCTACAGCTACATATCTGTAGTAAACACAGCCTCACAAGTACATACTGTAGTTAAACACAGCCCACAGAACATACTGTAGTAAACACAGCCCACAGTACATACTGTAGTAAAAACACAGCCCTACAGTACATACTGTTGTAAACAGCCTACAGTACATAACTTGTAGTAAACACAGCCTACAGTACATACTGTAGTAAACACAGCTAACAGTACATACTGTAGTAAACACGCCACTACAGTAGCATACTGTAGTAAACACAGCTACACGTACATACTGTAGTAAACACAGGCCTACAGTACATCACTGTACGTAAACCACAGTCTACAGTACATACGTAGTAAACACAGCCTACAGTACTACTGTAGTTAAACACAGCCCACAGTAACATACTGTAGTAAACACAGCTGACAGTACATCTGGTAGTAAACACGCCCACAGTAATACTGTAGTCACACCGCCTACAGTACATACTGTAGTAACACAGCCTACAGTAACATACTGTAGTAAACACAGCCTCCAGTACATACTGGTAGTGTAAACACAGCTCTACAGTAATACTGTAGTAAACACCAGCCTACAGTACATACTGTAGTAAAACACAGGTCTACAGTACATACTGTAGTAAACACACGGCCTACAGTACATACTGTAAGTAAACAGCAGCCTCAGTACATGAACCGTAGTAAACACAGGCCTACAGTATATACTGTAGGTAACACAGGTCTACAGTACATACCGTAGTCACACAGCCTACAGTACATACTGTAGTAAACACAGTCTACAGTACATACTGTAAGTAAACACAGTCTAACAAGTACATACTGGTAGTCAACCCAGCCTACAGTACATACTGTAGTAAACAGCAGCCTACAGTAACATACTAGTAGTAAACACAGTCTACAGTACATACTGTAAGTAAACACAGCCTACAGTACATACTGTAGTAAACACAGCCCACAGTACATACTGTAAAGTAAACACAGCCTACAGTACATACTGTAGTAACACAGGGCCTATCAGTACAACATACTGTAAGTAAACACAGGCCTACAGATACATACTGCTCGTAAACACAGCCCGACAGTACATACTGTAGTAAACACAGCCTACAGTACAATACTGTAGTAAACACAGTCTACAGTACATCTCTGTAGTACACAGCAGCCTACAGTACATACTGTACGGTAAACACAGCACAGTACAATACGTAGTAAACACAGCCTACAGGTACATACCTGTAGTAAACACAGCCTACAGTACATACTGTAGTAAACACAGCCTACAGTACATACTGGTAGTAAACAAGCCCACAGTACATACTGGTAGAAAAATAAAACACAGGCCTACAGTACAATACTGTAGTAAACACAGCCTACAGTACATAGCTGTAGTAAACACAGCCTTACAGTACATACGGTAGTAAACAACAGTCACATACTGTAGTAACACAGCCTACAGTACATACTGTAGTAAACAAGTCTACAAGTACATACTGTAGTAAACAACGCCTACAGTACATACTGTAGTAAACAACAGTACATACTGTAGTAAAACAGAGCCTACAGTAACACTACTGTGTAAGACTACAGTCTACAGTACATACTGTAGGTAAAACACAGTCTAACACGTACACATACTGTAGTAAACAAGCCTAACAGTAACATACTGTTGGTAAACACAGTCTACAGTACTACTGTAGTAAACACAGCCTACAGTACATACTGTAGTAAACACAGGTCTACAGTACATACTGTGTAAACCAGGCCCACAGTACATACTGTAGTAAACACAGTCTACAGTACGATACTGTAGTAAACATGCCAATAAGCCGCCTGGCCTGACAATGTATCAAGCTTCTCCTGTCCTCTGGACGCCCATGGTTCAGCTGTCTCCTGTCTCTGGACGAATGTATCAGCTGTCTCTCCTGTCTCTGGACCATATGTATCAGCTGTCCTCCTGTCTCTGGACCAGTAGTCCAGCTGTCTCCTGTCCTCTGGACCAATGTATCAGGCTGTCTCCCTGTCTCTGGACCAATGTATCAGCTGTCTGCCTGTCTCTGGACCGAATGTTCAGCGTCCTCGCTGTCTCGTGGACCAATGTATCAGCTGTCTCCTGTCTGCTGGACCAATGTATCAGCTGTCCTCCTGTCTCTGACTCAATGCAGTCAGCTGTCTCCTGTCGTCTGGAGCCAATGTAATCAGCTGTGCTCCTGTCTCTGGAAACCAAATGTATCGCTGTCCCTGTCTCTGACCAATGCATCAGCTTGTCCCTCCTGTTCCGCTGGGACCAATGTTCAGCTGTCTTCCTGTCTCTGGACCAATGCGTCAGCTGTCTCCCCTGTCTCTGGACGCAATGTATCAGCTTCGTCTCCTGTCTCTGGACCAATTATCAGCTGTCTCCTGTCTCTGGACCAATGTATCACCGGGATGTTCTTCTCTCCGTCTAAAAACAGAAATACATATTTTGGCCTTTATAAATATTATTTTGGCCTTCATTCAGATTACAATCGCTCACTTTTGTTTTTTTTGACAACTAAATAATCTCCAAAATATCATTATATARAGCCAACCCGCTGTGGACGTTTATTTCAGCACCGTTTCACTCTGCTCTGAGACAAGCATGGAGAAACAAAAATGTTCAATTATATTCCATGATATTCTTTTGTTGAAAATGAAATAATCTCCAAAATATAGTTATATATGATCAAGTTGATGGGACAGTCATACAGCCCCGGCACCTCATTCATGGCTTTGGATCAAGATAAGTACCAACATTCTTTCTAATAGTCTTTAATAAAGAAATGTTTTGGTTATCCTGACCTGGACACCATGTACATTATTATAATAGCCCATTATGGGCTGTTAGCAGGACAATATACCTTTACCAACACCTCTCTGTATTTTGATACTTTGTGGATGGGGCCTCCTGATTGGATGGGGCCTCCCCAGTGGCGCAGCAGTCTAAGACACTACATCACAGTGTAAAATGCGTTGCTACAGATGCAGGTTTGATACCGGCGATTCATTGAATCTCTGTTTGGGTTTTGGTTAGACTASAATTATACAATTAGGGTGTGGAAATGTTATGTTCTTAGTACTGTAGCCTACCGACCATCACGTTGCACAGCGCCATATTTTCCGTTCCATCCTAACGGAAACCCAGAGGGTTGTTCATTTTTCTTGGAATAGAAAGAGCATAATATTAATCTAATTAATTAAGCAAAATTTCTTAAAATCAGTCCAATATACTATGTTCTTACAAAAAAAGGTTTAAAATTCTTTACTACAGCCAATATTGAAGGCTATAAAATGATTCCCAAAGACCCTCTGGTGGTCAAACTAGCACTAACTAGCATTAATGGTAACAGCGGCTGACACTTAAATAACGTGCCGTAGAATTCTGCGGCACCATGCAAGCTGTGCTGCTGTACGCTGCAACATTTAAAGAACAAACCACTGTACGCTACATGGTCAAATGTATGTGGACACCCCTTCATAAAGTTGGTGCTGTCTTTTCAATGACATTATCTTCTAACCTTGTTAAAGGGAAACAACCTTGAATCATGACTCATCATCCTTCTCTACAGGGGAAATGACATTACCTTCTAACCTTGTTAAAGGAAAACAACCTTGAATCA
>NW_019951618.1:0-5435 GCF_002910315.2 Salvelinus sp. IW2-2015 | reverse complement strand
ATGCCTTCAGAAAGTATTCACACCCCTTGACTTTTTCCATATTTTATTGTTAAAGCCAGAATTTAAAATGTATTAAATTGAGATGTGTCACTGGCCTACACACAATACCCTATAATGTCAAAGTGGAATTATGTTTTTTGGAAAAGTTTACTAATAAAAAATTAAAAGCTTATGTCTTCAGTAAGTATTCAACCCCTTTGTTATGGCAAGCCTAAATACGTTCAGTAAACATTTGCTCAACAAGTCACATAATAAGTCTCATGGACTCACTCCGTGTGTAATAATAGTGTTTAACATGATTTTTGAATGACTACCTCATCTCTGTACCCCACACATACAATTATCTGTAAGGTCCCTTAGTCGAAGCAGTGCATTTCAAACACAGATTCAACCACAAAGACCAGGGAGGTTTTCCAATGCCTCTCAAAGGGCAGCTATTGATAGATGGGTAAACATAAAAACAGCAGACATTGAATATCCCTTTGAGCTTGGTGACGTTATTAATTACACTTTGGATGATGGTATCAATACACCCAGTCACTACAAATATACAGGCGTCCTTACTAACTCAGTTGCCGGAGAGGAAGGAAACTGCTCAGTTTATTGGCTGTGATAGAAGAAAACTGAGGATGGATCAACAACATTGTAGTTACTCCACAATACTAACCTACATGACAGAGTGAAAAGAAGGAAGCCTGTACAGAATTTAAATATTCCAAAACATGAATCCTGTTTGCAACAAGGTACTGAAGTCAAACTGCAAAATATTTTCCTAAGAAATTAAGTTCATGTCCTGAATACAAAGCGTTATGTTTTGGGGCAAATGCAACACATCACTGAGTACCACTCTTCATATTTTCAAGCATGTTGGTGGCTGCATCATGTTATGGGTATGCTTGTCATCTACAAGGAATAGGGAGTTTTTTAAAGATACAAATTAACAGAATAGAGCTAAGCACAGGCAAAATCCTAGAGGAATACCTGGTTCAGTCTGCTTTCCAACAGACACTGGGAGACAAATCCACCTTTCAGCAGGACAATAACCTAAAACACAAGGCCAAATCTACACTGGAGTTGCTTACCAAGATGACATGGAATGTTCCTAAGTGGCCTAGGTACAATATTGACTTAAATCGGCTTGAAAATCTATGGCAAGACTTGGAAATGGCTTTCTAGCGATGATCAACAACCAACTTCGCGGAGTTGAATAATACCCCCAAAATAATAATATGTAAATATTGTAAAATCCAGATGTGGAAAGCTCTTAGAGACTTACCTAGAAAGACTCACAGCTGTAATCGCTGACAAAGGTGATTCTAACATGTATTGACTCAGAGGTGTGAATACTTCTGTAAATTAGATTTTTCTGTATTTCATTTTCAATAAATTTGCTAATATTTCTAAAAACATTTTGTTCACTTTGTCATTATTGGGTATTGTGATGTCACTATGGGGTATTGTGATGTCATTATGGGGTATTGTGTGTAGAACATATTTATTTCATCCATTTGAATTCAGGCTTTAACACAGAAAAATGTGGACTAATTCAAGGGGTATGAATTCTTTCTGAAGGCACTGGGTCTTTCTAGTGTTTGTACCCTGTAGGCACCTGATCTGAGCCATTAAAGCTGACAGTGTGCACTTCAACCTTATAGTCACTGTACAGAGCCAAAACAATAGAAAGGGTGTCACTGTCCCAATACTTTTGGAGCTCACCATATAACTGGAGCTCACCATATAACTGGAGCTCACCATATAACTGGACATATAACTGGAGCTCACCATATAACTGGAGCTCACCACATTAAACTGGAGCTCACCATATAAATGGAGCTCACCATATAATGGAAGTTCACCATATAACTAGACATATAACTGAGCTTACCATATAATGCAGCTCACCATATAACTGGAGCTCCACCATATAACTGGAGCTCACCATATAACTGGAGCTCACCATATAATGGAGCTCACCATATAACTGGAGCTCACCATATAACTAGAGCAATAATCTGCAGCTTACCACTCATAACTGGAGCTCACCATATAACCTTGACACTATATAACTGGAGGCTCGACTCACTCAATAACTGGAAGTCACCATATAACTGGACATATAACTGGAGCTCACCATATAAACAGTGCGAGCTCACCATATAACTGGAGCTCACCATATATACTTGACATATACTGGAGCTCACCATATAACTGGACATATAACTGGAGCTCACATATAAACTGGAGCTCACCATATAACTGGAGCTCACCATATAATTGGAGCTCACCATATAACTGGAGCTCACCATATAACTCGAGGACCATGATAACTGGCCACATATAACTGGGACTATAACCGGAGCTCACTATAACGACTCACCATAACTAACGGAGCATCACCATATAATTGGAGCTCACCATTATAACTGGAGCTCACCATATAACTTGAAATATAACTGGAAGCTCACCATATAACTGGAGCACACCATATAATTGGAGCTCACCATAACTTGACATATAACTGCAGCTTACATAATAACTGGAGCTCACCATATAATTGAGCTCACCATATAACTTGACATAATACTGCAGCTTACCATATAACTGGAGCTCACCATATAACTGGACCTCACCAATAACTGGCTCACCATATATCGTGGCTCACCATATAATGGAGCTCACCATATAACTGGACATATAACTGCAGCTCACCATATAACTGGAGCTCACCATATAATTGGAGGCTCACCATATAACTTGACATATAACTGCAGCTCACCAAATATAACTGGACTCACCATATAACTGGACATATAACTGGAGCTCACCATATAACTGGAGCTCACCATATAACCTGGACATATAACTGCAGCTCCACCATATTAACTGGAGCTCACCATATAATTGGAGCTCACCATATAACTTGACATATAACTGCAGCTCACCATCATAACTGGAGCTCACATATAACTGTGCGTCACAATATAACTGGAGCTCACCATATAACTGGAGCTCACCATATAACTGGACATATACACTGTGCAGGCTTACCATATAAACTGAGCACCATAATAACTGGAGCTCACCATATAACTGGACATATAACTGGAGCTCACCAGTAAACTGGAGCTCTAACACATATAACTGGAGCCACATACACTGGAGCTACCATATAACTGAGCTACCATGATAACTGGAGCTCACCATATATGTGGAGCTCACCATATAACTGGAGCTCACCATATAACATTGGACCTATAACTGGGAGCTTACCATAAACTGGAGCTCACCATATAACTGGAGCTCACCATATAACTTGAGCTCAGCCATATAATGGAGCCACCATTATAACTGGAGCACACATATAACTGGACATATAACTGCAGCTTACCATATAACTGGAGCTCACCATATAATGGAGCTCACCATATAACTGGAGCTAGTATACTGAGCTCACCATAACTGCAAGCTCCCAGATATAACTGGACATGGTACTGGAGCTCACCATATAACTGGAGCTCACCATATACTGGAGCTCACCATATAACTGGACATATAACTGCAGCTACCATATAACTGGAGCTCAACCAATAAGCTGGATGCTCACCATATAACTGCTGGAGCTCACCATATAACTGGAAGTCACCATATAACTGAGCTCACCATATAATGGACATATAACTGGAGCTCACCATATAACTGGAGCTCATCCATATAACTGGAGCTCACCATATAACTGGACATATAACTGAGCCTCCACACATATAACTGGAGCTCACCATATAATTGGAGCGTCACCATATAACTGGAGCTCACCATAATAACTTGACATATAACTGGAGCTCCATATAACTGGAGCTACCAATAACTGGACAATTACTGGAGCTCACATATAACTGGAGCCACATATAACTGGAGCTCACCATATAACTGGAGCTCACCATATAATGGAGCTCACCATATAACTGGAGCTCACAACCAATATACTGGACATATAACTGGAGCTCACCATATAATTGCAGCTCACCAATAATGGACATATAACTGGAGCTACCATACTAACTGGAGCTCACCATATAACTGGAGCTCACATATAATGGAGCTCACCATATAACTGGACATTAACTGCAGCTCACCATATAACTGGAGCTCACCATAAATAACTGGAGCTCACTATACATGGAACATATAACTGGAGCTCCCATATAACTGGAGATCACCATAACTGGAGCTCACGCTATACTGGCATATAACTGGAGCTCAACTATAATGAGCTCACCAATATAATTGGAGCTCACCATATAACTGGACATATAACTGGCGCTCACCACATATAACCTTGGGAGTCCCCCATCATAACTGACATAATAACTGGAGCCCACCATATAACTGGAGCTCACCATATAACTGTGAGCTCACCATCATAACTGAGCTCACCATATAATGGAGCTTCACCATATAATGGAGCTCACCATATAACTGGAGCTCACATATAACTGGACATATAACTGGAGCTCACCATAATAACTGAGCTCAAACACATATAACTGGAGCTCACCATATAACTGCAGGGTAGGGGATAAGGTCAGGGTAGGTAAGGGTTAACCATTAGGTTAGGGTAGGAGTTGGGTTAAGGTGTAAGGGTGGGATGTCCCAAGGATCCCAGATAGCACTAACCCTCAGCGGTGTTGCGGGCGAGAACTGTAGACACTAGTTAGGTTCAGGTCACAGGAACAACTGGCCCTGGTTAGGTCTAACGCTAGGAGCTGTTACATGCCATTAAGGAACCTCTTTATTACATGATCTGACTTTATAGTATTCAAAGCTCAGCTGTCCCAACTGTTAGTTGTAGTTGACGGCTATATTCCTGTCTCCCCTGCTGGCTGGTATGCACATTACATCTCTGTCCATCACATGGCTGGCTAGCTGTATATTTGTGACTTAGTGCAAGCTGACTATTATTTATGGCTTTCATATTTAACCAACCAGAGTATTTCTGGAGGGCTCCTTGCCTAGTTGTTTTCCCAGAGGGCCTTGGTTTTTTGGGATGAACCAATTTGAGTAGATCTAATACTAGATCATTTCTGGTTCTTGTTGAACTGGTTTCTCTTGAGTGTTCTGGAAACCTAAACAGCTTAGACTATTTCTGGTCTGGTTGGAACTGGTTTCCTGGAGTGTTCTGGCCTATAGCTAGAGGTATTTCTGGTGTTCTGGTTGAACTTGGTTTCCCTTGAGTGTTCTGGCCTATAGCATAGAGTTATTCTGGTGTCTGGTTGAACTGGTTTCCCTGGGAGGGTGGTTCTGGCCTATAGCAGACTATTTCTGGTGTCTGTTGTAACTGGTTTCCCTTTGAGTGTGTCTGAACCAGTCCCAGCCACCTGCGTGCTGCTGCTCCCAGTTTTCAACTGTTCTGCGCTTGCGGCTATGAACCCTGAACC
>NW_019951617.1:0-5435 GCF_002910315.2 Salvelinus sp. IW2-2015 | reverse complement strand
ATTATTATTATCAAATTATTAACATCCCCTCTTGACCTGGCCTATTTGAATTGGTCCTTGTGTGCAACTTGGTGCGTAATCTAGGGGAACAACATCACACTGCTACACTAGCTCCATCTGAAAACACTTAACCTACTTCCAACCATCTCTTCATCGACCCCAAACCTGGAGTTAAGCTTTCATCAGAATCCTTATCAGTAACCAGGTTTCCATCCAACCTTTTTATGCAAGTAAAGTACATGTCGGATAAAACATTTCCCGAAAGTTCTGATGGTAAACAGAACATTTGTCTGTAAACTTTCAAAAATGTCCCGATGGGCCAGATGTCAAGAAAACAAAATACTCATCAGGGTCAACCAGGGAAGACACGATGAGGTCTTTCTGTGTCTGGAAAATGAATTATGCCAGAAATGTCGTTGGAAACGCTTTTATGCGCAAATATTGATATAAACTTGGAGTCACGAGATGTATTCCTCCCTCTACGACTCGACGGGAAAGCATGCAGTTTATTAAGCTACAGATGAAATAAGTTGTGATGAACTTCACAGGGTGGTGAAAGTGCAAGATGATGAGCTTGCTCCTTTCCAATAAATATCGAGGTCTTATTCTGGTGACATGATCATCGATGTTTGGGTGGCGTTTGACAAATAACAATTATCTTGCTCTTTTTCCATCATAATATCATCCATGTAGCCTATACCCACACGCTATATTGCGAGCTGTTTGTTTTGATCACGCGTACTGGGAAATGTTCCGGGCAGTCTCAGAGAATAACATTGATTTATATGCTGACTCTGTGAGTGTCACGACTTCCGCCGAAGTCGGCTCCTCTCCTTGTTCGGGCGGCGTTCGGCGGTCGACGTCACAGGCTTTCTAGCCATTTGTTTTGTCTTGTTCCCTGCACACCTGGTTTTCATTCCCCAATCAATCTACATGTATTTATTCATCTGTTCCCCATCATGTCTTTGTGTTAGATTGTTTGTGTTACGGGTATTTTGTCTATTGGTGTTTTTGTCTATGTTCCGTGTTTTGGGCACGTTGTTTGTGCTTTTGATATTTTACCGGAATAAAGTGTGCGCCTGTTCACTACACTCTGCTCTCCTGCACCTGACTCCGCCTCCAGTACACATCCAGTGACAGTGAGGGAGTTTATCAGGAAGTGTATAGGAGATGTTGTACCCACTGTGACTATTAAAACCTACCCTAACCAGAAACCGTGGATGGATGGCGACATTCGCACAAAACTGAAAGCGCGAATCACCGCATTTAACCATGGAAAGATGACTGAGAATATGGCCGAATACAAACAGTGTAGTTATTCCCTCCGCAAGTCAATCAAACAAGCGAAATATCGGTATAGGGACAAAGTGGAGTCGCAATTCAACGGCGGCTCAGACCACGAGACGTATGTAGGGCAGGGTCTAACAGGCATCACCCAGCCGGACTAACAAAAGACCACAGCGCGCTCACGGACACTTAAACACCTTCTTTGCCCACTTTGAGGAATCATACGGCAGTGGCCCACGACACCCGACGTCGGCAGCGCTACCTCCAAGGACTGCGGGCCCCCTACACCTTAAAAATCATCTTCCGGGCATGGCTGATGTGAGGTAAGAATTAAACTGGTTACGCACTGTGCAAGGCTGGCGGCCGAGAACGGCACCGCTAGCCCCCGTCTCCAGAGCATACGCAGAACCAGCTGGCGGTGTGTTTATCAGACATAGTTCAATCTCTCGCCGCTATCCCAAGTGCTGTCGGCCCAGCATGCTTCAAAGATGCCACCTTGTTCTTGTCTTCCAGGAAGGCAAGTAGACTGAACTAAATGACTATCGCCCGTAGCAGTCAGCTTCTGTATTATGAAGTGCTTTGAAACTATGCAACGGATCATATACTTCACACTTACCGCACTCTAGACCACTCAGTTTGCATACCGCCGCAGCCACAGTCCACAACTGAGCAAATCGCCACACAGCTCACACTGCCCAACCATGCTGGAGTCGCAAGAGAATAACGCTATTAAAAATGCGTCATTGACTACAGCTAGCATTCAACACACCTAAGTACCTCCAACTCATCATTAAGCTCGAGGCTTGGGCCCAACCCGCCCTGTGCAATTGGCGTCCCTGGACTTTCTGATGGCTCCCCCCAGGTGTGAAGGTAAGAGAACAAGCATCCACTTCGCTGCCGCTCAATCACTGGGGCCGGAGACATAGGTGCTTGCTCTCGCCCTGCCGTACTCCTGTTCACCGCATGACTTGTGTGGCGACGCTAACGCTCCCACTCAATCATCAAGTTGGGGGCTGTGGCTTGTGTGGCTTGATTACGAAAACGACGAGACAGGCCTACCAGAGAGTAGGTGGTGTGCACACGAGTGGGTTCAGTAAAATAACCTCTACTCAAGCGTCACAAGAGCAAAGGAGAGAATGCGTCTTCAGGAAAGCATGCAGAGGACACCCCCATCGTCAGCATGACGACAATAGATGGATGAAGCTTGGAAGTCGCTTTGATCCAGCATCACAGACAACTGAAATGGTCCCCCCACACAACATAGTGAAGAGGTCCAACAAGCGCCTCATTCAACTCCAGAGGTTGAAGAAATTGTTTGTCAATTTTTTTTTATATAGGATGCAAATTGAGAGCGCCCATGTCTGGCGTATCAGCAACCTGTACACACACTGCTCACCCTAACTACAAGGTTGTCCAGAGGGTGTGATGTCTGCACAACGCTCTATCAGAGGAAAACACCTGCCTCCAGGACTACCTCACAGCACCCATGTCACAGGAAGTCCAAAAAGCATAATGTAGGACAACAACCACCCGAGCCATTCTGCTGTTCACTACGTTACTACCACAGAAGCGAGGCCAGTACAGGGCATCAAGCTGGAGACCGAGAGTGGGAGAACGAAAAACAGTTTTTTCAAGGCGCCAGACTGTTATACAAGCTACCACTAATTCAGAGAGGCTGCTGCCATACAATAACAGATCAAATCATGGCCACTTTTAATAAATGGATCAACTAGTCACTTAAAATTTCCATTTAATAATGTTACATTATCTTACATTACTCTCATCTCATATGTAACAGATACTGTATTTTAAAACCATCCTATGCATCTGCGCTAATGCGCCTCGGTCAGCGCCAACTGTCATTTATTATTGGTCATATGGCTTATTTGGACATCCTTTGATTATGTGTATAAGTATTGTTGTGGAATTGTAATTACTTGTTAGATATTACTGCAACTGTCGGAACTAGAAGCAAGACACAAGCCATTACAGTCGCTACATCGGTACCATAACATCTGCTAACCAGTGTATGTGACGCAAAAACTGGCCCTGCGACATGTGTATGTGACCACTAACATCTGCTAACCATGTGTATGTGAACCAATAAATTTGATTTGATTGAGACTGTTGCTAAGACGCAGTGACAATGCAGTGTGGCAACTACGCTATATAACGCCCCATTTGTGAGAAACATCTGTGAGTTGAAAAAGCATGAAACCCATTAACTAAATGTTTATTCGTATTTTCATGTGCACTTGTCATCACTCACAGCCTTTATCTCGCCACAGTCATTTGATGGAAACATCTCTGTGGAAAATGCGCATATTTTTTTATATTTGCATGAAAATCTGTCGCCAACTGAATGAACCCTAAAGCTAGTGTCGACTCCCTTGTTCATATTCTCACCGCTTTGCCACTAACTCTTGTTCCAGACGTGTCTCCATCCTTTCATGAAACTTCCTGTTTTCCCATCTTCGCACTGACTCTGTTCCTCGTTCTCCATGCTTTCCCACGACTCCTTGTTTCCCTCGTTTCCCTCCCACCTTTCCGACATCCTTGTTCCTCGGTCCCGTCGCTTGCCATACTCTGTTCCATGTGTCTCCGTCCTTTCCCTAACTCCTTCGTTCGCTCGCTTCCATCGCATTCCTTCTCACTCGACTACTTGTTCCTCGTGTATCCATCCTTTCCACAGTCTACTTGTCTCGTGATCTCCATCTTCCAGCGACTACTTGTTCCTCGGTCTCGCATCCTTTCCACTACATAGTTTGGCCTTCAGCATTCGTCGTGTCCTCCTTCACGACTACTTGTTCGTCGTGTCTCCACATTCATAGCTCCTTGTCGCCCGTCGTCTGCCATCCTTTCCACTACTACTTGTTCCCGGTCTCCACGTTTTCCGACTATACTTTTCCTCGTGTCTCCACTGCTTCCCTACTCTTGTTCCTCGTGTCTCGCAGCCTTTCCACTGACTTGCCTGCTCATCTAAATCTTCGTGTCTCATCCTTTCACTATCCTGTTGCTCGTTCCTCTCATGCCTCTCTTGTTCCATCTCATCTTCCTCATGTTGCGCTCGCTTCCTGTTCCATACGTTGTCTCACTACTCGGCACTCTGTTGCCTGCGATGTCTCGCATCCTTTCGCACTACTCCTTGTTACCTGCATCTGTGCTTGCCAACTACTACTTAGTTCGGCTCATCTTCCACTACTCTTGTTCCTCGGTCCTCATCTTCCAGCTACACCTTGTTCCTCGTGTCTCCATCCTTTCCACTACTCCTTGGTCCTGCTGCTCTTCGCACACTCGCTTATCCCGTGTCCACTGTCACACCCTTGTTCCTCGTCTCCATCCTTCGCGCAGCTACTACTTGTCGTGTCTCCATCCTTCCACGTTACTCCTTGTTCCCTTCACGTCCCAAGTTTCTCGGCCATCCTTTCCACCGAACTTGTCTTGTTCCATCTCAGATACTTCCCGGTCTACATCCTTTCACTACTCACTTGTTCCTGCGTGTCTGCCTCCTTCCACGCCTTTCTTCACTTCACTACTCTTGTTCTCGTGTCTGCACCACTACTCTCGCTGTCTCAGCTTACGCCTTCTTGTCGCCTCCGATCCCTCGTCCTCCCATACTTGTCTTTTTCCGCAGATCTGTGGATCTTCACTCTGTTTCGTGATCCCCGCTCTGTTCTGTCGCCTCCATCCTTCACGACCCTTGCTTCCGTCTCCATCCTTCCCCTTGTCTGTTCCCATCGCAGCTATACTTGTTCCTCTCTCGTGTCTCCATCCTCCGCTGTTCGGCCTACTCACGACTTGTTTCGTCCCATACCTTTCACTACGACTCTGTTCCTCGTGGTCTAGCCATCCTTTCCACGACTCTTGTTCCTCGTGCTGCACATCCTTTCACGACGCTATCTTCACCTTCGTCTCTGTCTCTGCTCTCTATGTCTGTGCTCCTCCTTTCCACGACTAGCCTTTGTTCGCTCGTGTCTCCTACATCCTTCTCAGCCGGCCTACTCCTTGTCCTCCACCCACTCCGTTCTGTTTCCCATCTTTCACGACGTCCTTGTTCGCTTCGGTCTCCATCTCCTTGCCACGACTCTAGTTGCCTCGCCTACTGTCTCTGCTCCTTTTCCACTACTTTCCTTGTTGCCTGTTGTTCT
>NW_019951616.1:0-5438 GCF_002910315.2 Salvelinus sp. IW2-2015 | reverse complement strand
TCCAGTTTTATAACTTTCTGTCCCCCCTCCTCTACCATGTCCAGTTTATCACTCTGTCCTCTCTACCATGTCAGGTTTATAACTTCTGTCCTCTCTACCATGTCCAGTATAACTATCTGTCCTCTCTAACCCATGTTACAGTTATAACTTCTGTCCTCTCTACCATGTCCAGTTATAACTTCTGTCCTCCTCTCGCATTACTTCGTCACCAATGTCCAGTTATAATTTCTGTCCTCTTCCTACCATGTCTCAGTTTTAACTTCTGTCCTCTACATGTCCGATAGTTATAACTCTCTGTCCTCTCTAACCAATTGTCAGACAGTTATAATTCTTCCTCTCTACCATGTCCAGTTATACTTATGTCCCCTCTTCTACATGTCCAGTTATAACTTCTGTCCTCTCTACCATGTCCAGACAGTTATAACTTCTGTCCTCATTACCATGTCCAGTTATAACTTCTGTCACTCTCTATTGTGTTCAGCATATAACTTCTGTCCTTCTACCATGTCCAGTTCTAACTTCTGTCCTCTCTACCATGTCCAGTTATAACCTTCTGTCCTCTCTAACGTGTCCAGATATACTTCTGTACCTCCTCTAACCAATGTCCAGTTATGAACTTCTGTCTCTCTATCTATCCAGCATATCTTGTCCTCTTATGAACGTTATACTGCTTACATGTCATCAGTTATCCTCTCACCATGTCCAGTGTATAACTTCTTTCTTGTCCTCTCTACACTTCAGTTATCAACTTCTGTCCTCTCCTACCATGTCCCATTATAACTTTGTTCCCTCTACCAACTATGTCCAGTTATTATGATTCTGTCCGTCTCGTACATGTCCAGTTATAACTCTGTCCTCCTACCACTATCTCCAGTTATATTCTGGTTCCTCTCTACTTCTATGGGCAGGACAGTTATATTCTGTCCTCTCTACCATGTCAGACATTTATATACTTCTGTCCTCTCTCCCAATGTCCGACATGTTATACTTCTGTCCCTCTCTACCATGTCCAGATATTAATAATTTTTCTGTCCTCTCTACCGATGTCAGACAGTTATAACTTCTTGTCCTCTCTACCATGTCAGAATGTTATAACTCTGTCCTCTTATCCTTCCATGTCCGAATCAGTTTATAACTTCGTCCTCTTCACCATGTCCTAATAGTTATACACTTCTGTTCCTCTTCTACAACATGTCTAGCTAGCTTATATATTTCTGTCCTCTCTACGCATGTCTAGATAGTTATAACCCAGTGTTCCTTTCCCTTTAGTCATGCAGCTGTCATCACCCCGCACTGCCCTTCATGTCAGACGAGAAACCACTTGATTGACATTGTTTATTGTACTGCGCTTGTTTCCTGGCAACATCGTTTGGTGTGTGGTATGTGTGTGTGTGCAAAGTGGAGGCCAAGGAAAGTTAGGTGGGCAGAGAGAGGGTGGGGCCTACAGGCCCACCTAGATCTTCTGCTTCAGCATTCTGTCAGACCTGGGCCCTGACAGTAAACTTCTGTAGGACAAAAATAATGCGTTTCCAAGAAAAGGTCCAGGACCACGAAATATCAAATTCATCTCAGAACACCGTTACCCTACGAGCAGCACAAAAACTATACATACTCGCCTAAACACAAACTTCCACAAAGCTGTGAACGATCTGAGAGACAAGGCAAGAAGGGCTTCTATGCATCAAACAGGAACGATAAATTCTACATACAATTAGGATTTGGCTTACAAAATATCTTGAATCAATTTACCATTGCCTTTAATGATTGTGAGGCTCTCGGGTCTGCTCACCAACATTTTCGAAGGGCCAAGAATTCACAAATGGGACAAACACCAAATTCGACTCCTGCATGCAGATTCTGCAATCTCCAATACCTTCGTGTCAACAGTAGAACACCACAAACTAATTGCATGCAAAATGCATTAGGCCAATACCACATAAATGATCAAAATTAAAAAGAGATGTTAAACATATTCTACAACGGCACAGGAAAGCGATTCCCAAACCTTCATAACAAGCCTATCACTACAACAGAAAGTGACCTGGAGAAGAGTCCCCTAAGCAAGTGGTCCTGGGACTTTCACAAACTCAACAGACCGCCACAGAGCCCAGGACAGCAAGAAAATTAGACCAAGCAATCATAGAAAAACAAAAGTTAATTATTTACACATGGGAAATAATTTGTCAAGCTGACTAGAACAAAAAACAGACAGAAAGGGGAGGGACTACCTAGCTGAAATCTGTCCAATAAAGAAACATGCTTTTGTTGCAAAAACTTTTGCTAACTATGTGCATAATGATTAGGAGCCAGGCAGAAGAGTCCCATGAGCAACCTGGAGAAGCAGTCCCCTAGCAGCTCGGAAGAGAGTCCGTAGCAACCTGGAGAAGAGTCCGTAGCAACTGGAGAAGACGTCCCGTAGCAACTCGAGAAGAGTCCCGTAGCAAACCTGGAAAGAAGAGTCCCATAGCAACTGGAGAAGTAGTCCGTAAGCAGCCTGGAGAAGTTGTCCCGTAGCAAGCCTGGAGAAGAGTCCCTTAGCAGCCTGGAGCAGAGTCCCGTAGCAGTCTTGGAGAAGAGTCCAGTAGCAGCCTGGAGAGAGTCTCTAAGCAATGTGGTCTGGGGCTGCTTTCACCAACACACAACAGACCCACAGAGCCCAGGATCGAGGCAAATAATTAGACTCCAACCCAAATCAATGAGAAACTTAAAAAAAGATAATGACTTTACACCTATAGGGAAGAAAAAGTTGCAAGCTAGAATGATATTTGGGCCCAAACAGAGAGTACACAGTGGCAGAATACCTGATCAGTGACTGACCCAAACTAAAGGAAAGCTTTGACTATGAACAGACTCAGTGAGCATAAGCCTCTGCTATTGAGAAAGGCCGGCAGTGGCAGACTTGTTTTCTAGTCATGCTAGGCATATGTGCCACACGCTGGCGCTACTAAAATGAGGTTGAAAACTGGAGCGCATTTCCCTAAACCTCTGCCCCAATGTATGACCATATTAGAGAGACCATATTTCTCAGATTACACAGATCCACAAAGAATCGAGAAACAACCCAATTTTGATAGGAACTCATATCTATTTGTGAATAGCCACAGTGTGTGCCATCACAGCAGCAACACTTTGTGAACTTGTTGCATCACAGGAAAAAGGGCAACCAGTGAAGTAACAAACCATTGTATATATCAACCCATATTAATGTTTAATTTATTTCTTTGTACTGCCTTTAATATTTTGCACATAATATGACAATTTGGGAATAAACTCGTCTTTATTCTTTGGAGTTTAATGGTTGATATCAGAATCAAGGAAAGACCAAGTGCAGACTGTGTGAAGTAACAATGTTTATAGTAACACCAGGGGAGGCAAAACGAACAGGACAACAGGCAGGCAGGGGTCGATATCGAGGAGAGGTCAAGGTACAGGATGAAGGCAGGCTCAGGGTCAGGAGAGTGGTCAGGCGGGTGGATACAGGGTCAGGACAGTCAAGGGGTAAAACAAGGAGCGAGAGGAAAAGAGACTGGGAAAACAGTAGTTGAGACACAACGCTGGTTGATTTGAACAAACAACCAACTGGCACAGACAGACAGAAAACACCAGTATATATACCAGAGGATAAGTGGGGAGATGGGTGACACCTGGAGGGGGTGGAGAAAGCCAAGGACAGGTGGAAGAAGAGAGAGAGGAGAGAGAGGAGAGAGAGAGAGAGAGGAGAGAGAGAGAGAGAGAGAGAGAGAGAGAGAGAGAGATACGAGAGAGAGAGAGAGGGAGAGAGAGGAGAGAGAGAGAGAGGAGAGAGAGAGAGAGCAGAGAGAGGTTTGGGGAAAGAGAGCTACTGTAGGGGGAGAGCGAGAAAACAAGGAGAGGTAGAGAGAGGCAGGTGGGGAGAGAGAAGCTACTGTAGGAGGAAGAGAGAAAACCAGGGAGAGAGATGGGAGAAGAGACGAGAGAGGGAGAGAGAGAAGAGCCGAGAGAGAGAGAGAGCGAGAGAGGAGAGAGGGAGCGAGAGAGAGATATAACTGGACATGGTAGAGAGGACAGAAGTTATAACTGGACATGGTAGAGAGGACAGAAGTTATAACTGGACATGGTAGAGAGGACAGAAGTTACACACTAAAACTCTCAGTCTGTCCTTATTCAGTACCTCTGAGGCTCAGTGGACCGGGGCCACAACCTTTGTTCACACCCCCTTCAGATTCTCAGTGCTTCAATAACAAGGTAGGGAGCCCAACCGGGTCCGGGTTTGGTCGGGGTAGGCCGTCATTGTAAATAAACATTTGTTCTTAACCCACTTGCCTGGTTAAATTATATATATATTTTAAACCCTGTCCATCCATTCAGGCACAGACTGGGACCACAAATCGGCCTTAAAGCCCCCGTTATCAGCGATCATTAGCCCCCGTTTGTCAGCGTTCTAGGTGAATGGATAAGGCGGAGTCAGGCGCAGGACACAGGTATGAGTAGCAATCAGAGCTTTACTCAAAATAAGCAATGTTCCAACAAGGATCAACATAAATATCCAGAGCACTTGGAAACCACTTGACAACGACAATCACTCACAAAACAGAAAGGGGAAGCCAGAGGGTTAAATAAGGAACATTGATTATGAAATGGAAACCAGGTGTGTACAATGAAGACAAAACAAAACGAAAATGAAACATGGATCGGTGGTGACTAGAAAGCTGAGAAACTGATGGGAGTGTGAACGGTTGTGATCATTCTGTGACAAACCCCCATTTGTGACAGGCCCACATAGACTAAAGATGACCCACCTGACATTAGCCTGTAATGGTATAATGTCCAGTCCATTCATACATCTGTTCAACCGAAGCCAGTGAGTTACGCATGTATTCTGGCCATCTTCTGGCATATCATTTATTTATTTATATTTACTCATTTCATATGTATTTATACTGTATTCTATTCTTCTGTATTTTAGTTAGTGCCACTCCCATATTGCTCGTCCTGATATTTATACATTTCTGAATTCCATTATTTTACTTTTAGATGTGTGTGTGTGTTGTTGTGAACTGTTAGATATTACTGCACTGTTGGAGTTAGGAACACAAAGCATTTCGCTACACCCACAATAACATCTGCTAAATATTTGTATTTGACCCATAAAATTTGATTTGATTTGATTTTGATCGGTCCGTAGTCCTTAGATTTGATTTAAAATCAATCCCAGAGTCCACCAGAACATTGCTTATATTATATTTAGAACACGACTGGCATATTTGGAAGCCTCAGCGTCATCGTCATCGTCCTCACATGGCCTGCGTCCCAAGTGGCACCCTATTCCTTAATAATAGTGCACTACCCATAGGGCTCTGGTCTAAAGTAGTGCACTATGTAGGGAATAGGGTGCCATAGGGCTCTGGTCAAAAGTAGTGCACTATGTAGGGAATAGGGTGCCATAGGGCTCTGGTCAA
>NW_019951615.1:0-5441 GCF_002910315.2 Salvelinus sp. IW2-2015 | reverse complement strand
GAGAAGAGATAGGGATGACTAGGAAAAAGCTGTGGGTGGATACGGGCTTGACTGGGATAGTTGTGTTGGATAAGGGCTGACTGGGGTATAGCTGTGGGTGGAGGGCTGACTGGTGTACAGCTGTGGGTGGGATAAGGGCTGACTGGGGTATAGCTGTGGGTGGAATCAGGCCTGACTGGGGTATAGCTGTGGGTGGATAGGCTGACTGGGTACTGTGGGGATAAGGGCTGACTGGGGTAATCTGTGGGTGGATAGGGCTGATGGGGTATAGCTGTGGGTGGATACGGGCTGACATAGGGTGGTAATAGCTTGGGATGGAATACGGGCTGACTGGGGTACAGCTGTGGGTGGATATGGCTGACTGGGTACAGCTGTGGGTGGAAAGGGCTGACTGGGATACAGCTGTGGGTGGATAAGGGCTGACTGGGGTATGTGTGGTGATACGGCCTGACTGGGTATAGCTGGTGGGTGGATACGGCTGACTGGGGTATAGCTGTGGGTGGATACGCTGACTGGGGTATCAGCTGTGGGTGGATAAGGGCTGACTGGGGTAATAGCTGTGGGTGGATATGGGCTGACTGGGGTACGCTGTGGGTGGATAAGGCCTGACTGGTGTACAGCTGTGGGTGGATAGGCTCGACTGGGGTATCAGCAGTGGGTGGATAAGGGCTGACTAGTGTATAGCTGTGGGGTGGATACGTGGCTGACGTAGTGTATACTGGTGAAGGCTGACTAGTGTAACTGTGGGTGATAAGGGCTACTGGTATTAGCTTGGGTGATAAGGGCTGACTGGGGTACAGCTGTGGGTGGATTAAGGGCTTGACTGGGGGTATAGGCTGTGGGTGGATAAGGCTGACTTGGGAATAGCTGTGGTGGATAAGGGTGACTGGGGAATAGCTGTGGTGGATAAGGCTGACTGGGGAATAGCTGTGGGTGATAAGGGCTGACTGGGTATAGCTGTGGGTCGATAAGGGCTGACTGGATAAAGCTGTGGGTGGATAAGGCTGACTGGGGTATAGCTGTGGGTGGATAAGGGCTGACTGGATATGTGGGTGGAATAAGGGCTGACTGTGAATAGCTGTGGTGGATAAGGTGACTGGATATGCTGTGGGATAAGCTGACTGGGGAATAGCTGTGGGTGGATAAGGCCTGACTGGGAATAGCTGTGGGTGGATAAGGCTGACTGGGGAATAGCTGTGGGGTGGTAAGGTCTGACTGGGTATAGCTGTGGTCGATAATGGCTGACTAGGATAAAGCTGTGGGGGATAAGGGCTGACTGGGGTATAGCTGTGGTGGATAGGGCTGACTGTGTAACAGCTGTGGTGGATAAGGCTGATTGGGGTATAGCTGTGGGTGGATAAGAGCTGACTGGATATAGCTTGTGGGTGGATACGGCTGATGGTGTATAGCTGTGGGTGGATACGGGCTGACTGGGGTATATAGCTGTGGGTGGATAAGGGCTGACTGGGGTATAGCTGTGGGTGGATAAGGCTGACTGGGGTATAGCTGTGGGGGATAAGGGCTGACTGGTATAGCTGTGGGTGGATAAGGGCTGACTGGGGTATAGCTGTGGGTGGATAAGGGCTGACTGGGGTATAGCTGTGGGTGGATAAGGCTGACTGGGTAATAGCTGTGGGGGATAAGGCTGACTGGGGAATAGCTGTGGGTGGATAAGGCTGACTGGGGTATAGCTGGTGGAGCTGCGTGGTATAGCTGTGGTGGATAAGGGCTACTGGGGTATAGCTGGGGTGGATAAGGCTGACTGGGGTATAGTGTGGGTGGATACGGGCTGACTGGGGTACAGCTGTGGGTGGATAGGCTGACTAGTGTATAGCTGTGGGTGGATAAGGGCTGACTGGGGTATAGCTGTGGTGGATACGGGCTGACTGGGTACAGCTTGGGTGGATAAGGCCTGACTAGTGTATAGTTGTGAGTGGATAAGGGCTGACTGGGGTAATAGCTGTGGGTGATAAGGGCTGACTGGGGAATAGCTGTGGTGGATAAGCGGCTACTGGGGTATAGCTGTGGTCCGAAAGGGCTGACTGGGGTAACAGCTGTGGGTGGATATGGGCTGACTGGGGTTAAGCTGTGGTGATAAGGCTGACTAGTGATAGCTGTGGGTGGATAAGGGCTGACTGGGTATAGCTGTGGGTGGATACGGCCTGACTGGGTATAGCTGTGGGTGGATACGCCTGATGGGGTATAGATGTGGGGGATAAGGCCTGACTGGGTACAGCTGTGGTGGAATACGGCTGACTGGGTACAGTGTGGGTGGATAAGGCCTGACTGGGGTACAGCTGTGGGTGGATAGGCCTGACTAGTGTATAGCTGTGGGTGGATAAGGGCTACTGGGGTATAGCTGTGGGTGATAGGCTGATGGGGTATAGTTGTGGGTGATACGGCCTGACTGGGTATAGCTGTGTGGATAGCCTGACTGGGGTACAGCTGGGGTGGTAAGGGCTGACTGGGGTATAGCTGTGGGTGGATACGGGCTGACGGGGTACAGCTGTTGGGTGGATAGGCCTGACTGGGGTACAGCTGTGGGTGGATACGGGCTGACTAGTGTAATAGCTGTTAGCTCAGTCTTGAGTGTGCGGAAGGAAATAGTTAACTGACTTCCTGAACAACAGGCGTGCAGCGGAATTCACCCCGCGTGGGTAGCTTATCCAACCTTCCCAACTCATCCCCCCCCCCCCCCCCCCCCCCCACACACACCACACGACATTTAGTCAGGGGCAACAATTTAGGACTAAATTTGGCATGAACCAACCGCCATTGGAACAAACCTATCGTGAGTGAGAGAAAGAGAGATCAACAAAGAGAGTGAGAGTGTGAGAGAAAGAGATCGACAGAAAGAGTGAGAGTATGAGAGAGAGTGAGTGTGAGAGAGAGATCGACAGAGAGAGTGAGAGTGTGAGAGAGATCGACAGAGAGAGTGAGAGTGTGAGAGAGATCGACAGAGAGAGTAGGAGTGAGAGAGAGTGAGAGAGACAGATGGGTGGAGGGATGCAGTTATGTATCCTCTGCTGATCTGTGTCTGGTTCTGTGGTCCAGTCAGCTCTGAGTCACTCTGCTCTGTCCTGACCTCCCTGCTGTCTCTACAGTGAATACATCAACTGGTAAGTAAAGGAGAGAAGTATACATGAACCATTCTGTTCTATTTAATATTCCCCTACAGTAGTCTATTTTAATCTCCTCCCGCCTTGATAACGCCAGTCTTACTTACTATGACTGTCCCTAAAGAGGCACCACGCTGAGCTGGTGACTGAACACAGGATGATTTCCTAACGTCTCAGTCTGGTACTGACACACATACCACACACACCGCACACACACGAACACACTGCAAATACACACACACACACACATTGCACATTGACACACATTGCATATATACACACACACACACACACACACACACACCGTACACACACTAATCTGGCTCTCTTCTCACACACCATTGGGTGTTACCAAGGTAACAGTGGTGATGACGGAAGGATCAGAGGGAGAGGCTGTGATAGGTCTCTTCCTCCCCGGGTGTGTGTGTTGGCAGCTCCTCTAATGGCCCCTGTTCACTGTTACTGCAGAGATTAGTACTCATCCACCCCCCCTCTCTTTTGATTTAGTGGGTACATGGCCCTTTCATCCCTCTCTCTCTGCGCCAATCTTTGTAAAACACAGCTGCTTCTTTAGAGTGATTGAGAGGTCTGAAAGCAGTGAAAAGCAGACTGATGAAGGCTGTATGTGGGGTGTGACATCTGTGAACTCTGTACACACACACACACACACACACACACTGTGGTTTGGCGATAAATTGGTTTTCCATCTCTGTAAACTCGTTAACTTGCCTCATCAGAATGGGTCACTTTTCCTCAACTCATATGAGCCCAGTAAGAGGAAAAGTCAACAGCTGGAAGGTTTCTCTTCCTCCAATAGTTTCCCCTCCAACACTTAACAGTACTGAAACACTACTGAAACACTACTGAAACACTACTGAAACACCACTGAAACACTACTGAAACACTACTGAAACACCACTGAAACACCACTGAAACACTACTGAAACAGATAGCTGAAACACTACTGGAACACATGAACACCACTGAAAGCACTCACCACGAAACAGCGACTTAACACACGTGCGAACACTACTGAAAACATACTGAAACAACTACTGAAACACCACTGAAAGCACACTGAACGAAACTGAAACACCCACTGAAACACTACTGAAAACCACTGAAACACTAACTGAAACAACTGAAACACTACTGAAACATCTACCTGAAACACCACTGAAACACCACTGAAAACACTACTGAAACACTAACTAGAAAACACCAACTGAAACAACCACTGAAACACTACTGAAACACCACTGCTGAACACTATCTGAAACACTACTGAAACACTACTGAAACACCACTGAAACACTACTGAAACACCACTGAACATAACATCTACTGAAACACCAACTGAAAACACTACTGAAACACACGAAACTGAAACACCACTGAACACCCCACTGAAACACCACTGAAGCACTGAAACACTCACTGAATACACCAACTGAAACACTACTGAAACACCTACTGCAACACACACTGTAAACACCGACTGAAACACTAACGTATGAAACACCAACTGAAACACTACTGAAACACGACTGAAACACCACTGCAACATAAGAAACACTACTGAAACACTACTGAAAACCACTGAAACACTAACTGAAACACCTACTGAAACACTACTGAAACACCATGAAACACTATGAAACACTGCACTCAGAAACACCACTGCAACACTACTGAAACACTACTGAAACACCACTGAAAAATCACCACTGAACACTACTGGAAACACTACTGGAACATACTGAAACACCACTTGAAACACCACTGAAACCCATGATACAACACTATGAGACACCCAACCATGCAACACTACTGAAACACTACTGAAAACACTGAACAGCCACGAACACCACTGACAACACACTGAAACACACTGAAACACTACTGAAACACTACTGAAACACCACTGAAACACACACCGACTGCAACACTACTGAAACACTACTGAAACACCACTGAAACACCGACTGCACACTACTGAACACTACTGTAACACTACTGAAAACCACTGAAACACTACTGAAACACTACTGAAACACCACTGAAACACCACTGAAACACTACTGAAACACTACTGAAAACACCACTGAAACATTAGTGAAACACTACTGAGACCCACTGAAACACCACTTCTCATCCCTCTCTCTCTCCTCTTTCCTCACTCTCCCCTCCCTCTCTTCTCCCTCTCCTCTCTCTCTCCCTCTCTCTCCTCCCTCTTCTCTTCCCCTCTCTCTCTCTCCCTCCCTCTCTCTCTCTCTCTCTCTCTCCTCTCTCTCTCCTCTCTCCTCTCTCCTCCCTCCTCTC
>NW_019951614.1:0-5447 GCF_002910315.2 Salvelinus sp. IW2-2015 | reverse complement strand
TATCAGGGCACCGGCTTTGACCCTACAAACTGAATTTTTGGGGGGGATTTCATGACCACAGGCAGTCAATAGGAAATATCATTGTGCTGTTGCGTAAAATGTTTATATTTTGGCTGTCAATTTCAGGCAGAAATGTTGTAGATGGGGAGTTTAAGTCCCTAGTGAAACACACCATGGGAGCAATGGAGGGACTGTAGCAATGAGAAAATGATAGAATTTTATGATTTACTGGGCAAAACTGGGCGTTGATCTGTGGCTGTCTGAATGGTTTTGAATTAATGAGTGTGCGAAATAAAATACATACACACATGACAGCTACAAAGTTTGAGCGTTCTCCAATCAGGGCGTGAGGGTGGGGATGTGATTATTGTATGCTTTTGTGTTTATGCTTATTTTTATGTTTTGTGTTTTGCGTTTTCCATTGCTGTGAGTGGCTGTCTTGTCTGCGTCCTGGTGGTATCGGTGCGCTCGCTTCCATGCCCCTCCCGACGTTGCGGAGGGGCTCAGTCCTTCCCACCCTGGAAAATCCCTTTGCCAGGGAAGGGCTTCGCCCTTTCAGGCCTTCTTGGGCAGGTGGGGGCGACGCGCACCCACTGACCAGAGCACCCACTGATGGGAGCAGCCATTTGCGTATTGTATTGCTATTGTTGTTTTAATTATATATATAAGTGTTTAAACATACACATCCAAAATGTATGAATCAGAAAACAGTTATACTTTTACACACACATGAGCGTACCCATAAGCAAATCATTTCTGATTATTTGTAGTTTTAACACAAATTGAAAAATTGAGTGGACTATAGCATTTTGAAATAAACTCTTAAATAACTACCAAAGTAATGCATCTAATTATTAACAAACTGCCCGAAGGATCCCGGACGATCGAAGATATTTGATTGTGTTGGGAAAGTGGGCAGTGTACAATTGCGCGCAATAATGAGTAGGCGACAAGCTGTGCAGCCAGCCATTAGGCTATGACTGAAATATTGCAATCTGGTGAATCAGCTGTTGGTTGTGAGCCTATGCTTTTGTATCCACCAGTGTGATACGGAAATTTTATGTATTCCAGCGACCTTAGTTACAAGAACTAGCGACCTCGTCAGATGAGCTGGATTTATTGGTGTAATGGCTAAGCGTGTTTAGTCTGCGAGCACGCACAAGATATTCGGTTCGAAGTCCCGCCGGTTCAGACAACCCAATTCGCTGCATTGTAAGAAGTAGAGTAATGGAGCCACTCATGTAACACTGAGCAGTATCGAAGTGTGCATGAGTGACCTTGGACTGACAATGCAGAGACAGTTTGAGTCCAAGCCAATTACTACAGTTTTATAAACACTGATGATAATGAAGTTTATGATAACGTATAGTGTAGGGTATATTGAGGCAGATAAAAAAAGATACCTGAGTTGAGCGTTCCTCAGCTAAGCAAACCCTCTCATTACAGAGGGCAATGGTGGTGCCAAAAGTCAATACTGTTATTGCATACTTTTTAAAGTTTGAAATAACCAAGGAGAAAATATATAAGGGAACAACAAAATAACATTTTGAACAAATAAAATAAAATGTTGGTTCGTGAAAGGCGGAAACGATAGGTTACAGAAGAAGGCTACATTATTCCGCCCTTTTGTCTTGCAATTATCCTCTCCCGTTGCAAAATATAATGAAATCCACTTTAACTCACCAACTTCCATTCCCATCTCTATTTCCGTGTCGCCCTCCAATTTTGTCTCGGACAAAGAATCCATTTCAAGAATGTTGTCCCCACTCTCATTCATCTCAAATATGTCACATATCACAACAAGTCATCAACGGTTAAACCTGGATAGCAAAATGGCACGGCGGAATTAACGCATCATGTAAGATCACTGCCAATGAGGTCCATGTATTCCAAAAGTTCCCACTTTATTTCTCAACATCGTTTCAAAAGAAAAAACATTGCATGCTTTTTAGATCAAGTTGAAACTTGAGAGAATGGGTGGGGTAGTCCTATACGTACTATGGGTACATTATGAGGAGTTTTTTTAGTAGTCTCAGACATGCGGGTTTCCTCCCACAATATTGTTACCAAACCAATGTAGGTCTGCCATTTCCGAGATCAGTTTTTGAGCGACTTTGTAGTACGGGCAACTTTGTTATGCCCACATAAGTACGGTCTGAATTATTGACTGTATATATATATATATATATATAACAACAGCATTCTTTAGGCCCGTATTGTAATATGAAACTGGTTCCAGTTTCCATATGCAATGAATGATTCTCATTGGGAAATGTTATTATTGCATTTGCTGGTTATTAATAGGTCTGTGATTCTCAACCAGGGGGCCCCTGGGGGGCATCAAAGAGTTTAGGGGTCTTGAAAAGGCAGTGATATAACGAACAAAATGAACATAACAGTAGGAAGGCCAAAATACCACACATTTAATTGAACAATCGTTTGACATCCATACATATATTGTGCAATTTCATGTCTTGAGAAACCCGCACACTGCTCTTGCTAGTATCACTGCGGTTTATTAAGTATGTATCGGCCTCAAGGCTTGCGTTAGAGCTTTTTCAAAAAAATAAAAAAGCTCTGACGAAGGCCTAGAGGCCGATACGTAAAGCTTAATAAAGAGCATTGATACTAGCAAGAGCAGTGTGCGGGTTGCTGCTTTTTCTCATCTTATTCAACTGTTACCATGCACCTGCAACAAAGATAGCTCAGATGTGCGAGTGCCTTTTGAATTTTATATCTTGAGTGTTGACAATGAATATCGAGCACATCTTGTTAACTTTTCTGTTCCCAACCAAATTCCCTGTCAGATACTTTTTAAAATAAAAAAATCACCTTTATTTAACCAGATAGGCCAGTTGAGAACAAGTTCTCATTTACAACTGCGACCTGGCCTAGATAAAGCAAAGCAGTGCAACAAAAACAACAACACAGAGTTACACATGGGATAAACAAGCGTACAGTCAATATAACACAATAGAAAAATATATTTACAGTGTGTGCAAATGTAGTAAGATTAGGAAGGTAAAGCAATAAATAGGCCATAGTGGCGAATTAATTACAATTTAGCATTAACACTGGAGTGATAGATGTGCAGATGATGATGTGTTAGTAGGGATACTGGGGTGCAAAAGAGCAAAAATAAATAACAATATGGGGATGGGGTAGTTGGGTGGGCTATTTACAGATGGGCTGTGTACAGGTGCAGTGATCGGTAAGCTGTTCCATATATTGTTCCATATTAGATAGACCTACTGTTCTCCACCATACGGTTTCCCATTAGATAAGTTCCATATCACAGTGTTCGCAGATACTTTTCTTTCCCATCTTTGCTTCCTATCAGATACTGATACCCCATCAGATAGGTTTGTGTCAACTGTTCCTTATACTGTTCCCCATCATAATAGTGCCCTGACAAATACTGTTATAACCTTTCTTATCAGAATACAGAGTATTGCCATGATGACAAATTGAAATGAAAGCAAATACATTATTTTTGAAATACATTATTTATACGATTAAATGAAAAATATTTAATATTGAACGCGTCATATGCTGCACATTGATTGTGCAAATTTTCAACAGCAGGGATCATCAGCTAGATTCAGCCACGGGCCAATTTTTTCTTGAGTGGATGGTCTGGGGGGCGTAACATAATAAAAATATGTTTGTAGACTTGTAGACAAATTGACCACAAGAAGCCTAAACAGATATAATATTTGACTAAAACAGAATCATTTCAAACCTTGATTACATTTGGGAACATTTGGGTGCCGTCTTTCGGATGGGACATTAAAACTGGAGTCTAGACTCTGTGGTCATTCAAAATCTCATGAAGTTTATTGTAAGAGTAGGGGTTTTCACCCCGGTGTCATGGCTAAATTCCCAACCTGGCCACATTCCATCATGACCGCCTAATCACCCCCCTCATGCCTAATTGGCATACATCACTCCTCACCTCTCCACCTGATAGCTGATGTGTGGTGAACGTTCTGACACAAAAATGGTTGCTCAGTCGGTAGAAAAGTGCTATATAAATCCAATAAATTGATATATTTTGGTATACAATCACATACGTGGCGGCAGGTAGCCTAGTGGTTAGAGCGTTGGGCCAGTCATCGAAAAGTTGCTGGATTGTATCCCGGAGCTGACAAAGGTAAAAATCTGTCGTTCTGCCTCGGAACAAAGCAGTTAGCCCACTGTTCTCCGGTAATCCGTCATTGTAAATAATAATTTGTTCTAAACTGACTTTCCTAGTTAAATTTAAAAAATATGAGTGGGAATATTTGGGGACATATTTCCAAAATTAAAATCAATCGGAGCTGATTTCCTGGTCTTTTATGTCCAACAAGGAACATTCAGAAATCTTGGGGGGCCAAATAAAACCAAATTTGGTCCGCGGGCCTCTACTTGGGGAACCCTGCTCAATTTATCTAAGCAAAGAAGACAGGAACCATGAAAAGATATTGAAGTAAGACACGGACCATCCATACACGACGGACATGGTTCCATCAATAACATCTACGTCCGCCTTTGATTTTTTGCTCCAGCATTATGTCGTTTTTTTATTACCTACCTTTTTTTATTACCTACATACCTATTAACCTATTAACTTAGTTGTACAACTACAGTCCGTATTTTCGTTGGTGGAAAGGAACCATACAGTACGGGTGCTATATGGTGTGAAAACCTGACTTTATTTTAGACTAATTTGTTAGCTAACTATGTTTGATAGCTAATCTGTCTAGCAAACTAAACTAACATTAGCTTGGGTTAACGTCAGCAAATCGACGCGCCTCAGTCTCATTGGTCCCAGGTACTTCTGCAGACGGCTCACACACTACTTAGCTAACTAACTAACGTAGCAATGAAGTGTTTTAATCGGTTCTGGAAACTAGCTGGCTAGCTAACGCTAGTAAGTAAATCTAGCTAGCCAAGTTAAGTAAGCAAGCTAGCTAACGACCGTTATCCTAACGACATTGCCGGGGCCAGGGTAACTTATTTTAGCTAACTATCGTTAGCTAGCTAAATCTATAGCTAAAGGACATTGTCATAGGGCATGTTTCTCTTTCAACCTAGTTAGCTACAGTATATATTAGCAATGTAAATTGGTGTCAGTACGTAGGCTGTAGCTAGCTAACGTTACTGGTGCCTTGCTCTTTTCATCTAAATTAAGAGGTGGTATCTTAACACCAGACGAAATATCTCCTCCTATCACCTCAGCAGAACTCACACAGGGCTGAACCAGAGATGAAGATGTTCTCAGTCTCCCACAAGACGGCCTTCGTGGTCGACCACTGCCCTTACATGGCAGAGTCCAGTCGGCAGCAGGTGGAGTGTGACGTGCTGACAAAAAGCCGTGGCCAGGGCATGATCCCGCTGGCCCCAGTGTCCAAGTCCCTGTGGACCTGTGCTGTGGAGTGCTCCATGGAGTACTGCCGCATCCTCTA
>NW_019951613.1:0-5448 GCF_002910315.2 Salvelinus sp. IW2-2015 | reverse complement strand
CAATATCATAGTCTATATTTTGTATGGAGTACATGAGTTCCATCAGTATTTCCCACAGTATATATGTATAATATTGTTGTATGGAGGACATGAGTTCCATCAGTATTTCCCACAGTATATAGTATAGATATTGTTGTATGGAGTACATGAGTCCCATCAGTATTTCCCACAGTATATAGATAATATTGTTGTATGGAGTACATGCCCATCAGTATTCCCACAGTATAGTTAAATATTGTTGTATGGAGTACATGAGTTCCCTCAGTATTCCCACAGTAAATATTGTATAATATTGTTGTTATGGAGTACATGAGTTCCATTCAGTATTTCCCACAGTATATAGTATATATATTGTTTATGGAGTACAAGAGTTCCATCAGTATTTCCACAGTATATAGTCAGTATATAAGTATTTCGCAAAGTAAAAACTATAGCAGATGCAAATGATAATATGATACATATACAATATAGTATAATATTAGTACCTAATATAGTACTATGTTATAATTTGTAGTAAAAACGTAGTTTATAGTAGTACCAACTGTAGAGGGGACACTTCATACTGTAGTATAGTGTAGTATAGTATAGTGTAGTACTTACTGTGGGGGACACACTCATACTGCAGTATAGTATAGTATTATATATCATATTATAGTGTAGTGTAGTGTAGTATGGTCTAGTATAGTATACTATAGTACGGCATAGTATGTGTAGTATAGTGTAGTACTTACTGAAGGGTACACACTCATACTGCAGTATAGTATCATATAGTATAGTACGGTGTGGTATCATCTAGTATAGTATGTATAGTATAGTGTAGTGTAGTGTATTATGGGAAAGTATAGTACGGTATAGTATGTACAGTATAGTGTAGTACTTACTGTAGGGGACACACTCATGCTGCAGTATAGTATAGTATAGCATGTATAGTATGTTATAGTATGTATAGTATAGTATAGTACTTACCGTAGGGGACACACGCATACTGCAGTATAGTATAGTATAGTATGTATAATATAGTATAGTACGTTATAGTATGTATAGTATAGTATAGTACTTGCTGTAGGGGACACACACATACTGCAGTGTAGTACAGTATAGTATGTATAGTATAGTACGCTATAGTATGTATAGTATAGTATAGTACAGTATAGTATGTATAGTATAGTATAGTACTTGCTGTAGGGGACACACACATACTGCAGTGTAGTATAGTATGTATAGTACAGTATAGTATGTATAGTATAGTATAGTACGCTATAGTATGCATAGTATAGTATAGTATAGTACAGTGTGGTATCATATAGTATGGTATAGTATAGTATAGTATAGTACAGTGTGGTATCATATAGTATGGTATAGTATAGTATAGTATGTATAGTATAGTATAGTACTTACTGTAGGGGACACACTCATACTGCACCTCCAGGTATTTGTATGTTCCAGGACAGGGGTCAGGAAAGACATCAGGTCCGGCGACCACAACACACTGGGTACGGTTGTTACACCTGGAGACAACAATAACAACAGCAGGTAAACATTAGAACGTGTATACAGACACACACTGGGTACGGTTGTTACACCTGGAGACAACAATAACAACGACAGGTAAACATTAGAACGTGTATACAGACACACAACACACACTGGGTACGGTTGTTACACCTGTAGACAACAATAACAACAACAGGTAAACATTAGAATGTGTATACAGACACACACACACACTGGGTACGGTTGTTATACCTGTAATTAACAATAACAACAGGTAAACATTAGAACGTGTATACAGACACACACACACACTGGGTACGGTTGATACACCTGGACACAACAATAACAACAGCAGATAAACATTAGAACGTGTATACAGACACACAACAGAGAAACAACACCTGGTTGTTACACCTGGACACTGACACAACACCTGGTTGTTTAACTGGACACTGACATAACACGACTGGTTGTTACACCTGGAACACTGACATAACCCTGGTTGTATACACCTGGACACTGACATAACCCTGGTTGTTACCGTGGACACTGACATAAACATCCTGGTTGTTACATCCTGGACCTGACATAACCCTGGTTGTTACACTGGACACTGACATAAACACAAAAACAACACCTGGTGGTTCTCTGGAACTGACATGATACACCGTGGTTGTTACAGGAGAGGCCTGGACACTCGACATATACCTGGTTGTTCATAAAAAACAACAAACCTGACACTGACATTAGACCTGGGTTGTTACAGGACCTGGACACTGACATAACACCGTGGTTGTTACAACCTGGACACTGGGACTAACCTGGTTGTTACACCTGGAACGACATAACATCCTGGTTTTACGGTGGTCCCGTGTGGCTCAGTTGGTAGAGCATGGCCTTCGGCAAGGGGGGGGGGGGGGGTGCAACGGCCGAGGGTGTGGGTTCATTCCTACGGGGGGAACCAGGATGAATATGTACTGAACTTTCCAATTTGTAAGTCGGCTCTGGATAAGAGCGTTCAGCTAAATGAATAAATGTAAATGTAAATGTACCCTGGACACTGACATAATCACCTGGTTGTTACATCCTGGACACGGACATATACACCTTTGGTTGTTATGTCTGGAAGACACCACAGGGGACATGTCAATCGGGCGGTCAATGTGAGCACTACAGCAGGACATCACATAAACATTAAACCTCATTAATGCCCTGTCAACAGGTGTTCTCGTGTTACTAGACAACAACATGGACACTCCCTGTCAAGCCCAGGTTTCTCTGTTAGCATAGACAGACAACATGGACCACTGACCCTGTCAAAGGTTCTCTGTTCACCTAGACAAGAAGATAAAAACAACATGGGCATTCGCCTGTCAACAGTGTTTCTCTGTTACCTAGACAAGAACATGGACACTCCCTGTCCAACAGGTGTTCTCTGTTACCTAGACACACATGGACACTGCCCTGTCAACAGGTGTTGCTCTGTCTACCTAACTAAGAAGGTGGACACTCCCTGTCAAGCAGTGTTCTCTCTGTTACCTAGAAAGAAAAAAAAAAAAAAAAAAAAAAATAGAAAACAAAAAACGAACCTTAAAAAAAAAAAAGAAAACAGAGTGGACAGCTCCTGGTCAACAGTGTCTCTCCTGTTTACGGCGTAGACAAGACAACATGGGACATACAGGTAGGAAGAAATACACAGGGGGTCAAATGTGTTGGCGATGGAGACACACGAACATGCGGCGCTTGATAAAACACTACACACCATTAGACACACACCGCACATTTAAAGCATAGCAGCACACACACACTCAAACACACAGCTTTAACATACACACACAACTCACGACACACACATTCTAACACACACATTCAAATAGCAGCACAAAACTCACACAGCACCCACTTTAACCATGACACACACACACACACACACACACACAGCTTTATGCATAGCACGACGCCACACCACACGCATACATTAACACAGACATTACAATACACACAAACTCTACACATACACACACTTTAACATTCACACACACCACTCACACATTAACACACACACACACACACACACACACTACACACACTTTAAGCTAACACACACTCACTCACACACACACATTAAATTACACACAAAACTCAACACAACCACTTTAACATTCACACACAATCACACTGCACACACACACAGCACACACATTAACACAGCACAGCTCACACACATTAACACACGACCCACACACACACTCATCGACACACACACACACACAACGACATTAACACACAGACATTCCACACACAGCCCACACACCACACACACATTAACACAATAAAACGTATTGCAGCACACACACATGCTACACAATAACACACACACACACAAACAACACACACAACACACACAGCACACACCCACACAACACACACTCCTACATCCCCAACACTCATAACCTGCTACTAAGAGACCGGTGAGGTTTCAGCAGGTAACTAATTGACATTATCTAGAGACCTCTCCTCCTCCTGAGCACCATGACTATAGCTAACTTTCCAGCTGTCAACTACCACCATAACATGAGGAGCTGTGTGTGTGTGTGTGTGTGTGTGTGTGTGTGTGTGTGTGTGTGTGTGTGTGTGTGTGTGTGTGTGTGTGTGTGTGTGTGTGTGTGTGTGTGTGTGTTTGTGTGTGGTGTGTGTGGTGTGTGTGGAGGGGTGCATTGTCACAAAATATGTCATGTTAATTAATGTCTCCAATTGGAAAATGGTTTCTTTACGCTTCAAGGTGACTTCCTGATTCTAGTACAGGATGAACATAAACTCTATTTCTAATATCACATCAAGACACTGGGGGAAGAAAATTATTATTTCTACACAGGTAAGTGCAATTTCTCTTTTTCATCTGAATATTCTCTCTCTCGGGCTTTCTCTCTCTCCATCCTCTCTCCATCTTTTCTCTCCAGCTTCTCTCTCTCATCGCATTTCTCTCTGTTTCAATCACTCTCCCATCTCTCTCTCTCTGTCTCTTTGTCTCTCATCTCTGTCTTCTCTCTGTCTCTTTGTCTCTCTCTCTCTGTCTCTTTTGTTTCTCTCTCTCTCTCCATCTCTCCTCTCTCTGTCTCTTTGTCTCTCTCTCTCCATCTCTCTCTCTCCAGGGGGGGGGGTCTCTCTGTCCTCTTTGTCTCTCATCTCTTCTCTCTGTCTCTTTGTCTCTTCTCTCTCCATCTCTCTTCTCTGTCTCTTTGTCTGTCTTCTCCTGTTCTCTTTGTCTCGCTCTCTCTCTCCTCTCTCTCTCTCTGTCTCTTTGTGTTCTCTCTCTCTCCATCTCTCTCTCTCTGTCTCTTTGGTCTCGTCATCTCTCTCTCGTCTTTGTTCTCTCTCTCTCGTCGCTCAATCCTCTTCTCTCTCTCTGTCTCTGTCTCTGTGTTTCTCTCTCCTCTCTGTCTCTTTGTCTCCTCCACTCTCTGCTCTCTGTCCTTTGTCTCTCTCTCCTCCTCTCTCCTTCTGTCTCTTTGTCTCATCTACCTCCATTTCTCTCTCTCTTGTCTCTCTCTCTCTCTCTCTCTCTGTTCTTGGTCTCTGTCTCTCTCTCTCTGTCTCTTTGTCTCTCTCTCTCTCTCTCTCTCTCTCTGTCTCTTTGTCTTTTGTCTCTCTGTCTCTTTGTCTCTCTCTCTCTCTCAGCCTTCTCTCATCTGTCTCTTTGTCCTCTCTCTCTCTCTCTCTCTCCTCCTTTTTCCTCTCTCTCTCTTTTCTCTCGCTTTCTCCTTCGCTGTAAGCTAGTCACACGGGAGTTGACATTTAGATTAAATATCAGGGAACCTTTTTCCCATAATGAGAAACTATCCCTCCCCCTGACTGATCCTCTTTTTACATTGGTCCTGTGTCTTCAAATCCGCGTCCTCTACCTATTATAGTGCCTATTTTAGACGCAGGCGGGGCATAGAGAATAGGGTTCGC
>NW_019951612.1:0-5448 GCF_002910315.2 Salvelinus sp. IW2-2015 | reverse complement strand
AGTCACTGTTAGCTAGCCAGCTACCACTCCAGTACTGCCTGACCTTAGTCACATGGTTACTAGCCAGTACATCAGTACCTCTCCTGAACCTTATTCACTGTTTACTAGCAGCTACCACCGAAGTACCCTGAACTTAGTCACTGTTATAGCAGCTACCACTCCAGCTACCTGGACCTTAGTCACTGTTACTAGCAGGCTACACTCATAGAATTATAGTACCCTAGACCCTGTACCCTTGACTAGTCACTGTTACTACCAGGCTACACTTCAGTACCCTGCCTGGACTTAGGTCATGTTTAACAGGCCAGCTACCACTCAGTACCCTGAAGCCTTAGTCACTGTTACTAGCCAGTACCACCCAGTACCCTGAACCTTCAGTCATCTGTTAACTAGCCAGCTACACTCATACCCCTGGACTTTAGTCACTGTTACTAGCCAGCTACCCATCAGTACCTCTGAACACTTAGTCACCTGTTACTAGCCGCTTTACACTCAGTAGCCGCTGAACCCTAAGTCAATGGATTACGTAGCCAAGCTACCACTCAACCTGCCCTGGACCTTAGTCACTGGTTACTAGCCAGCTACACACTGTATGCCCTGAACCTTAGCTCACTCGTTACTAGCCAGCTTACCACTCAATACCCTGAACCCTTAGTCACTGTTACTTAGCCAGCTACCACTCAGTATTACGAACTTAGTCCTAGCTTTACTGCCAGTCTACGCAGTCTCCTGACTTGTCCTGATAGCAGCACCCGTCCTGCGACCTTAGTCACTGTTACTAGCCAGCTACCCACTCAGTACTGATTACACTTATGTACGTACAACGTCCGTTACTAGCCAGCTACCACTCATCCCTGGAACTTGTCACTGTTACTAGCCAGCATACACTCAGTACCCCGAACTAGTCCGTACTAGAGCCCAGACCCGACCGTAGTCACTGTTACTAGCGCAGCTACCACTCAGTGACCTGCCCTGTTAGTCACTGTTACTAGCAGACATAACAAAATCAGAGCCTTGAACCAGCATTCCGCATCACCAGTAACACTTAGAGCCACCTATCCAGGTACCAACCCTCCGCTATACTGTTACTAGCCGTACCACTCAATACGCCTTGAAACCTTAGTCCCTGTTTACTAAGCCCAGGCTACCACTCAGTACCAATACTGAACCTTTCACTGTCCTACGCTATCAGTACCCTGCTGCAGCTGTTTCTAGCCAGCTACCTGTCAAGCCTGAACCTTAGTCACTGTTAACTAGCGCAGTTACCACTCAGTACCCTGAACCTTGTCACTGTACTAGTCAGCTACCACTCAATACCTACCTTTAGCACTGTTACTAGCCAAGCTACCACTCAGTACACCCTGAAACTTAAGTCACTGTTACTAGCAGCTACACTCATACCCTGAAACCTATCACTGTTTATAGCCAGCTACCACTCCAGTACCTGACCTTGAGTTACCGTAGTCATGTTACTAGCAGCAACCACTCAGTTAGGCCCCTGAACCTTAGTCCACTGTTACTAATGCCAGCTACCACTCAATAGCTCGCTGAACCTTATCACTGATTACCTAGAGTTAAGCGCCACCAGTTCTGCCTGAACTTATATCACGTGTTATAGCTCAGCTACCCACGTCATACCCTGACCTTAGTCACTGTTACTTACGCCAGCTTACCACTCAGTACCCTGACACTTAGTCCTGTTACTAGCCAGCTACCCCAGTTACCCCTGAACTTAGTCATGCTTGTTACTAGCCAGCTACCATCGTAGCCCTGACCCTTAGTCACTGTTACTAGGCAGCTGACCACCTCTACCTTAGTACGCCTCCATCGACCTACCTTTAGTCACTGTTACTAGCCAGCTCCACTCAGATACTATTACGTACTAGGGCACCCCGTACTAACTTCATGTTTACTAGCCAGCTACCACCCCATGTACCCTGAACCTTAGTTCACTGTTACTAGCGCTTACCACTCAGTACCCTTGAAACTTATTCACATGTTACTAGTTAGCTAACCACCAAGTACCCCCGAACCTTATCACTGTTACTAGCCAGCTACCACCAGTACCAACTTAGTCACTTTCTAGGCTCTATAGTACCGCTAACTTATCATGTTCCAGACTCAGTACCGCACCCTGCTATCACTGTTAGCAGACCGTACTGACCGTATGACAACGTCCTGTACCGTGAACTATCTGTAGCCCGCTATCAGTCGTACTTATAACGCTAGGTACATCTACTGCCTGACTTACACTATGCGTCCAGTCGTGACAGTCCTGTTGTTCGATAGTGCAGGAGTGTGTACATTTTGAACTGGTTTAATGTTACATATTAGCTTCCTTTTATTTATCGTACTTCTGGGTTCATCTACGGTACGTTGATAATTTTCTATAGTGGACAGCAGCTCTAGGTATATCATATTCATCTGATTGACTGAGATGTCGGTTATTTCCTTATATATAACTGATCTAAGTGTAAGGATGACTTTACTGTCTGAATATCTAGTCGGTTTTCCTATTACACTATCATGTCATAGTTATATACTGTATTCTATGGTTTCTATCTAGGTGTCCCTTGAATCGCTAGGGTTCATCCTATATAACTACTGGCTGTCCACTTCTATGGTTACTATACTGTATTTCTTAGTCCTGGTTCATCCTATATAACTACTTGCTGTCCACTTTCATATGTATAACTGTGATTCTAGTCCTGGAGTTCATTTCTATATAACTAACTGTGTCCACTTCATGTGTATTATACTGTTTTTCTAGTCCTGTCTCCTATATAAACTATGTGTCATTATATGTATATACTGTATTCTAGGTCCACGGTTCATCCTATTATAACTACGTGCGTGCTCGACACTTCATATTGATTATACGTGTTATTCTAGTCCCTGGTTTCATCCTATATAACTACTGCTGCTCCACTTCAATAAGGTTTTATATCTGTATTCTAGTCTGTTCGATCCTATATAACTACTGCTGCGTCATTCACTATGTATATACTGTATTCCTAGTCCTGTGTTCATCCTATGAATCATAAAACTATCTGCTGTCCACTTCATATGTTATACTGTTAATTCTAGTCCTGGTTTACTCTAATATATACTGCTGTACACCGCTTTTTCTTCCATATAAGCCATATGTCTATTATGTTATTATTGCCACAACCATTACACAAATCCATGTCTCAAATTGGTCTCAAGGCTTAAACATCCCTCTTTAACCAGTCTCCTATCCTCTCCATTCATCTACACTGATTGAAGTGGATAATTACAAGTGGACAAAGTGATCATAGATTTCCCCTGGATTCACCTGGTCAAGGCGTGGTCATGGAAATAAACAGAGATAGTTTGCCTTTAATGTTTGTGTCCATCAGTGTAGATATTTATAGTCCGGTACTGCTGCTGCTCTTTTCTGATACTTTTTATTTCTTTCTTTTTTACTTTCTGGATATTCGTGTGCATTGTTTTTTGTATTGCTACCGGTAGTTACTGCACCTGCAAAGCAAAATTTGATTTGAGAAGACAGCAGAGAGGGAGAGGAGAGAAGAGGAGAGAGAAAAGAGAGTGAGAGAGAGAAAAAGAGAGAGAGAGGGAAAGAGAGAGAGATGACAGAGAGAAACGAGAAAGAGAAGAGAGAGAGAGAGAGAGATGAGAGAGGAGAGTAGAAGAGAGAGAAGAGAGAGAGAGAGAGAGAGAAGGAGAAAGAGAGACGAGAGAAGAGAGAGAGAGGCTTTCGTTATTTGTCCAGGCGTGTGTGTGTGTGTGTTTCCTTTGTGAATCGGCCATGTGTGGATCGTGTGGGCTGTAGCTGTTGTGTGTGTGTGGTAATTGTCCCTATCTGCAGGCGCAGGAGTCCACAGTCATGTTTGGATAGACTTTGAGCACCACGTTCTTGTCCTCGTCGAAGAAGAGGATGGAGAGGGAAGACATCTTGTCTGGGACACAGCAGGGCTCAGGGATACCAGACACCACCCCTACCGCTCTCACAATGCTCTGGATGGTGGCGTGGTTACTAGGCTTCAGAGACTACAGGACAGAAGAGAAGGAGGAGGTGAACAACAACCTTATGACAACAAACATGACAGTTCTATGAAATGGAAGGACATTTGACAGTAGGTCATAGTTAAAACGTTTTATCCTTTATTTAACCAGGAAGTATCTTGAGTATCTCTTTTTGAAGGGAGACCTGTTTGTGATATTGTATTTTTTGCCACCTGCTTAGTGTCCCAACCAGGTGACCGCCTGGAGAACAAGAGGCTGGTGATGGGAGTCTTGAGGACACCTCATTCTTGGACAGCTTTTTGCATGTTCAGACACACTGTCTAGTCCAGCTAAAACATGACTGGTTAAATGAGTGACAGACACTTCCCTTATCACCATGAGTAATACCTAGTTGTTCCCAGGAGCCCTACGACCATCCTTCCTCTGATCCTTTCAATCCTTCACATGTCTAGGGAGTAGGGGTTGTTTCTGGAACCGACCTGAGGCGTGTAAAGCAGGATCTTCACAAGGAAAGAGTATTCTCTGACTACAAAGGACACCCTTAGTGCCTAAGGGGACACCCTTAGGCACTACACCGTAACCTCAAGCCCTATATACAGCCAGCTCCAAACTGACTGGACTATAATTGTAGAATAAGAGTGAAGATAAAAACTATGAAATAACCAAAAAGTGATAAACAAATCAAAGGATATTTTACATTTGAAGTCGGAAATTTACATACACTTAGGTTGGAGTCATTGAAACTAGTTTTTCAACCACTCCACAMATTTCTTGTTAACAAACTACAGTTTTGGCAAGTCGGTTAGGACATCTACTTTGTGCATGACACAAGTCATTTTTCCAACAATTGTTTACAGACAGATTATTTCACTGTATCACAATACCAGTGGGTCAGAAGTTTACATAAACTAAGTTGACTGTGCCTTTAAACAGCTTGTAAAATTCCAGAAAATGATGTCATGGCTTTAGAAGCTTCTGATAGGCTAATTGACATAATTTGAGTCAATTGGAGGTGTACCTGTGGATGTATTTCGAGGCCTACCTTCAAACTCAGTGCTCAAACTTTGCAAACTTTTGTCAAATTTGCTTGACATCATGGAAAATCAAAAGAAATCAGCCAAGACCTCAAGAAAAAATTGTAGACTCCACAAGTCTGGTTCTCCTTGGAAGCAATTTCCAAACGCCAAATGGTACCACGTTCATCTGTACAAACAATAGAGCAAGTATAAAAACCATGGGACCACGCAGCGTCATACCGCTCAGGAAGGAGACGCGTCTGTCTCCTAGCGATGAACGTACTTTGGTGCGAAGTCCCGGTTAAACATAGTGGGGGTACGCCATACCGGTTAAACATGATGGGGTACGCCATACCGGTTAAACATAGTGGGGTACGCCATACCGGTTAAACATAGTGGGGGTACGCCATACGATCTCTCTCTG
>NW_019951611.1:0-5450 GCF_002910315.2 Salvelinus sp. IW2-2015 | reverse complement strand
ATACTCAGAGAGGTGGGTCGTTCCACCTCAAAAAGCCCAACAAGAAGAGGTTTCTACGCCACCATCTCAGAGTGTTCTGAAAATTGTTTCTGTTGTTAGAAAACATTAATATTAGCATCTGCAACATTATGTTTTGCTGAGATTTTCTGAAAAATAAGTTGATTGCATCCCAAATATGCCATTTTAATTTAACCTAACAAACCGTTGACCAAGCTTTTTCTAACAGTGAGTTTGACATGAGAATCAGAGTAAAGGGTCAAACGCCACCCAGGGTCATGAAGTTGTATTTTATGTTCCCATCCTACATCACCTAACACCAGAAACTACACATCTAGTCAGACCTGGTAATATCAGTATGTAGAACGGATATAACTTCAATAGCTCCTTTTTCTAACAGAGTGGGGAAAAATGACCAAAATTTACTGAGAATACAATTACAGAATAACAAATTGACTCAGAGCCGCAGCTGGCCATACTAATTCTCCACATAGAGAATGATATTGTATACTCATGTTAGGGTGTTTGCGCTAGTGGTGCTTTCGACAATTCTTTGAATCCTCATGTTTTACTCATTTTAGAATTGATGTTAGTACTTATTATTGATATTATTAAAATTATCATATAAATAAAATGGCCAATTTGTGGCAATCAATTCGCTTAATTTCTCAGCGATCAAATTTATATTTCAACAAAAGAATGTGCAGGAATACTTAATCTTATCTTTTTAACTAGCAGAAATTATTTCGAACAATCTGAGGATGTGTGTCATGCTTGTTGAAATTACATGAATAACTCAGGGTCTTTTACATGCTGGCTGTGCGTTTTGTTGCCAACCTTACTTTGCTGACCTGACAACTTTACGGTTTTTACTTTTTAATACCGGTTATACTTTTTTTTTTTCACTCACTCAACTTTTTTTCATTCAAACGCTTTCACTCCGACGTTAATCTTAGACATGTTCGTCAGGACTGTCCAACAGCGAAGCTAATAGTAAATTAACATGCCTTCGAATGCAGTCGCTGTACTCATTAATATACAGGAGAACGAATGCAATCGTTAGCAAGGGTAATTCAGTGTATAAAGGATTGAAACACGTCTCTGCCACCAGTAAGTACAGATAGTAACTTAGTATAAATCCCCTGCACGTCCCGCAAGCCGGACAACTTTTTATGCTGCTGGAGGGAATGCTGAGGAATGCTCAAGCGGTGTCGCTCACAGGCCAAACACAAACTTCACCGGTTCTCCCCATTAAAGCAGCGATCGGAGTCATAGCCCGAGCCTTCTCTGGTCTCTACTCCTCCCGTTACGGGTCTAGACGCCGAAGCTCCCAGCATAGCTATGACCAAATTTAAAACCCTAGTTATTGGCTACTCCCATTACCCACAGTATTAGAACTTAAAACGAATCATCCAGCGATCATACACTGTTTACCAGGGGCAGGTCTACCGACGTAAGGCTAATCTAGATGGTGCTGCCTAAGGCTTAAAACTGCGAGTATAGAGATAGTTATCCACCGTCTGGCACCAACGAGTAGGATGAAACATCATAGGCACCAAGCGCAACATAGCTTTCACAGTGTAAATCAGCTAGAAAGAGGTCGGCATCGAGTAAAATTGGTCTCTGGCCCACCCCCCATCTAGGGAGTGATGAGATCAGAGCAGAGTCTCACAGACTCAATCGCTGGTTGAAGAACTGTTTTTCTGACCCTCCCAAAAATAGAATTTGTAGAAATTGGCCCTCTTTCTGGACTCACCCACAAACAGGACCAAGCCTGGCCTGTTGAGGAGTGACGGACTCCATCCTAGCGGAGGGTGCTCTCATCTTATCTACTAACATAGAAGCTCTAACTTCCTAGCCCCACAATAAATAGGTGCAGCCAGGCAGCAGGCTGCACTAGCATCAGTGTAGTCAGCTTCAGCTATCCCCATGAGAACCGGTCTCTCCTCGAACCTTAGGTTGGGCAAAACTAAACATGCGGGTTCGCCTTAGCAATCTCACTAGAATAAGACCTGCCTCATTCCTGCCAGTAGTGAAAGAATCGTGATACCTCCACATCTCCAAAAATAGGCCGACTTAATGTAGATCCCTCACTTCCAAGCAGTTATAGTCAATGAACTAATCACTGATCATGAAAATCTTGATGGATTGCTGATGAAACATGACTTTAAACCTGATGAATCACTGTGTAAATGAGCCCCAATCCTGTATACACTAGTGACCAATCCCCGTGCATCCCCAAAGGCGGAGGTTTGCTAACATCCACGATAGGACAAATTTCAATTTACAAAAAAAAACTACGTTTCGTCTTTTAGCTTCTAGTAATGAAATCTATGCAGCCTACCCAATCACTTTTTATAGCACTGTACAGCCTCCTGGCCATATACAGCGTTCCTCACTGAGTCCCATGAATTCCCTATCGACCTTGTAGTCATGCAGATAATATTCAATTTTTGTGACTTTAAATCACATGGAAATGTCCACAACCCACTCCAAAAGCTTTCGGAGCCATCGTCACTCAGTGGGTTTTGTTCCAAACATGTCTCTGACCTACCACTGCCACAGTCATACTCTGATCTAGTTTTGTCCCATGAATAAAATTTGTGGATCTTAATGTTTTTCCTCATAATCCTGACATCGGACCACCATTTTATTACGTTTGCAATCGCAACAAATAATCTGCTCAGAAGCCCCAACCAAGAGCATCAAAAAAGTTGTGCTATAAATTCCAACAACCCAAGATTCCTTGATGCCCTTCCAGGACTCCTCTGCCCACCCAAGGACTCAAAGAGGACAAAAATCAGTTAACCACCGAACTAACTGAGGAACTCAATTTAACCTTRCGCCATACCCTAGATGCAGTTGCACCCCTAAAAACGAAAAACATTTGTCATAAGAAACTAGCTCCCTGGTATACAGAAAATACCCGAGCTCTGAAGCAAGCTTCCAGAAAATTGGAACGGAAATGGCGCCACACCAAACTGGAAGTCTTCCGACTAGCTTGGAAAGACAGTACTGTGCAGTATCGAAGAGCCCTCACTGCTGCTCAATCACCCTATTTTTCCAACTTAATTGAGGAAAATAAGAACAATCCGAAGAAAAAAAAATTATACTGTCGCAAAGCTAACTAAAAAGCAGCATTCCCCAAGAGAGGAAGGCTTTCACTTCAGCAGTAATAAATTCATGAACTTCTTTGAGGAAAAGATCATGATCATTAGAAAGCAAATTACGGACTCCCCTTTAAATCTGCGTATTCCTCCAAAACTCAGTTGTCCTGAGTCTGCATAACTCTGCCAGGACCTAGGATCAAGGGAGACACTCAAGTGTTTTAGTACTATATCTCTTGACACAATGATGAAAATAATCATGGCCTCTAAACCTTCAAGCTGCATACTGAACCCTATTCCAACTAAACTACTGAAAGAGCTGCTTCCTGAGCTTGGCCCTCCTATGTTGAACATAATAAACGGCTCTCTATGCACCGGATGTGTACCAAACTCACTAAAATTGGCAGTAATAAAGCCTCTCTTGAAAAAGCCAAACCTTGACCCAGAAAATATAAAAAACTATCGGCCTATATCGAATCTTCCATTYCTCTCTAAAATGTTTGAAAAAGCTGTTGTGCAGCATCTCACTGCCTTCCTGAAGACAAACAATGTATACGAAATGCTTCAGTCTGCTTTTAGACCCCATTATAGCACTGAGGCTGCACTTGTGACGGTGGTAAATTACCTTTTAATGGCGTCAGACCGAGGCTCTGCATCTGTCCTCGTGCTCCTAGACCTTAGTGCTGCTTTTGATACCATCGATCACCACATTCTTTTGGAGAGATTGGAAACCCAAATTGGTCTACACGGACAAGTTCTGGCCTGGTTTAGATCTTATCTGTCGGAAAGATATCAATTTGTCTCTGTGAATGGTTTGTCCTCTGACAAATCAATTGTAAATTTCGGTGTTCCTCAAGGTTCCGTTTTGGGACCACTATGGTTTTCACTATATATTTTAACTCTTGGGGATGTCATTCGAAAACATAATGTTAACTTTCMCTGCTATGCGGATGACACACAGCTGTACATTTCAATGAAACATGKTGAAGCCCCAAAATTGCCCTCGCTAGAAGCCTGTGATTCAGACATAAGGAAGTGGATGGCTGCAAACTCTCTACTTTTAAACTCGGACAAAACAGAGATGCTTGTTCTAGGTACCAAGAAACAAATATATCTTCTTTTGAATCTGACAATTAATCTTGATGGTTGTACAGTTGTCTCAAATAAAACTGTGAAGGACCTCGGCGTTACTCTGGACCCTGATCTCTCTTTTGACGAACATATCAAGACTGTTTCAAGGACAGCTTTTTTCCATCTACGTAACATTGCAAAAATCCGAAACTTTCTGTTAAAAAATCAYGCAGAAAAATTTATCCATGCTTTTGTTACTTCTAGGTTAGACTACTGCAATGCTCTACTTTCTGGCTACCCGGATAAAGCACTAAATAAACTTCAGTTAGTGCTAAATACGGCTGCTAGAATCCTGACTAGAACCAAAAAATTTGATCATATTACTCCAGTGCTAGCCTCCCTACACTGGCTTCCTGTCAAGGTTTTACTGCTAACCTACAAAGCATTACATGGGCTTGCTCCTACCTATCTTTTCGATTTGGACCTGCCGTACATACCTACACGTACGCTACGGTCACAAGACGCAGGCCTCCTAATTGTCCCTAGAATTTCAAAGCAAACAGCTGGAGGCAGGGCTTTCTCCTATAGAGCTCCAATTTTATGGAATGGTCTGCCTACCCTTGTGAGAGACGCAGACTCGGTCTCAACCTTTAAGTCTTTACTGAAGACTCATCTCTTCAGTAGGTCATATGATTGAGTGTAGTCTGGCCCAGAAGTGTGAAGGTGAACGGAAAGGCTCTGGAGCAACGAACCGCCCTTGCTGTCTCTGCCTGGCCGGTTCCCCTCTCTCCACTGGGATTCTCTGCATCTAACCCTATTACAGGGGCTGAGTCACTGGCTTACTGGTGCTCTTCCATGCCGTCCCTAGGAGGGGTGCGTCACTTGAGTGGGTTGAGTCGCTGACGTGGTCTTCCTGTCTGGGTTGGCGCCCCCCCTTGGGTTGTGCCGTGGCGGAGATCTTTGTGGGCTATACTCGGCCTTGTCTCAGGATGGTAAGTTGGTGGTTGGATATATCCCTCTAGTGGTGTGGGGGCTGTGCTTTGCAAAGTGGGTGGGGTTATATCCTGCCTGTTTGGCCCTGTTCGGGGGTATCATCGGATGGGGCCACAGTGTCTCCTGACCCCTCCTGTCTCAGCCTCCACTATTTATGCTCCAGTAGTTTATGTGTCGGGGGGGTTGGTTAAGTCTGTTATATCTGGAGTATTTCTCCTGTCTTATCCGGTGTCCTGTGTGAATTTAAGTATGCTCTCTCTAATTCTCTCTTTCTCTCTTTCT
>NW_019951610.1:0-5452 GCF_002910315.2 Salvelinus sp. IW2-2015 | reverse complement strand
ACCTTACCATGAAATGGTTACTTATGAGCCCTTAACCAACAATGCAGAGATTTTTTTTTAAGTTATAAAAAGTGCTATGTAAACTAAAGGAAATATAGTAACACAATAATGAAGCTACAGTGGCAAGAAAAGGTATGTGAACCTTTGGAAATAACTGGATTTCTGCATAAATTGGACATAAAATTTGATCTGATCTGTAACGCTCGTCGTTAGGTGGAAGAGAGGAGGACCAAATTGCAGCGTGGTACGTTTCCATATTTATTGGAAACACTTAACAACACGAACAAAACAATAAACAGAAAATGAACTAACGACGCTACAGACCTGAACATGTGAACATACAGAACGAAGAACGCAATGAACAGGAAATCAATCACCCACAAACAAACAGTGAGAACAGCCTACCTTAATATGTTCCCAATCAGAGACATGACAAACACCTGCCCCTGATTGAGAACCAATTAGGCCAAACAATAAACCACAACATAGAAACACATAACATAGAATGCCCACCCAGCTCACGTCCTGACCAACTAAACAAGACTGAACAAAGGAAATAAGGTCAGGAACGTGACATGATCTTCATCTAAGTCACACACTAGACAAACACAGTCTGCTTAAACTAAAAACACAAACAACATTACTAGTCATTAATTTGACACACCGTGCTAAACACTTCGCCAGAATCGGACCCATAGGGTCGGAAAAAAGCTCATGTTGATATATCCCTGCGACTTCTAACTAACCGGTTGACCCGTCCTGTTCCGCAGCCAATAACCTCAATCATAATTTGTTTTCTGTGTTCTGCGGCATCAAACGCCTAGCTGTCGAGCACTTCTGCACCATTCTTCTTTACAAAACTGCTGTCAGCTTCGAAGCAACTATTTCTTGTCGGCATCTGTCTGGGTGTAACTGCTCTCTTTGGACGTCATGCCACAAAAATCTCAATCGGGTTGGGTCAGGCCCCTTCATCGACTGGGCCACTCCGAAGGAATCAAGCGTATTCTCAATGTTTGTACGCCATTTCTGGTTGTTGATTTCCAAGCCTTCTGCTGTGGCGGTCGTTGTCCAAGCCTTCATTTACCCCTAACTATTCTAGTCTGAAGCTTCCAATTGGCGGACATGAGAACCTTACTCATCACATTTCTGCAAATTTCTTGCATAACACTCACGGCATTCATCTTTTCCGACGCTCGGATACAAGCTGTCCCCAGGTCCCTGACCGCAGCCAAAGCAGCTCCAAGCACCTATGATGCTCTCCTCCAGGTCATACTTACCAGCTTGTGGATTGAGGTTTTGCATGTTGGTTTTCGTTGGCCCAATCTCTTCTCCATCACACCATAGTGTTTGTAATGTTCCTTCCAACAACGCAACTACTACATCAGTAGTTCATCATGTTCTCCACCAAAATTAGTTTACTGGCCAGTCGCGCTGATGCGAAATCACGGTTCCGTTTGACAATCACTCGTCAGACTGTGCAAGCCAATGTTTTGATATTGACAGCAAGTTGGCTTTTTCCGTGTGATCGATCTCCAATGAACCCACCATTCTGTTTTCATGTTATGTAGATCGTAGACTCATCAACAGAGATTTATACCATGTTCCAGCCGAAATATTTTGCTAAGTCCTTTAGCTTGACACGGCTAGGATTCTTCTTACCTCATCGATTGGCATTCTGCGCGTGCTCTTGCAGTCATCTTCTTTTGCAGCGTTCGGCCACTCTTAGTGAACGAGTAGGCAACACGTGCTGCACTTTCTTCAATTATAAACAATGCTTCTTACCGTGACTGCCATGTAACATCACCATAGCTTTTAGAGTACTTTCTTGTTAACCCTTTCCAGCTTCTATGTAAAGTCAACAACCATTCGTATCTTAGCGTCTATCTAGATATACTCCTTTTGTACGAGGCATGTTCCACATCACGGTAATATGCATTCTGTGAATTAGCCAAACCATCGCAACATTTCTTTCGATTTTTTAATAGGCAAATCTACCTGTTGTATTCGGTGCATGTGACAAATAAAATGTAATTTGATTTTGACCACCTGTATCCCCATAACACAGAAACAAACCCATAGAAACACTACCCAAATTCGTGTTTAGCTTAGCGGTCAGCTTGTAGAGATTTTGCCAACTTACCATCATCACACCTTGTGCAGAGCTGGATGTGGAAGCACATGCTGGTKGAATCAGATTCTRTAACACCTACAACAAAATACACAACACAATTTAATAATAATTACCTTGCCAAATGTCTTCGTCTCTTATTTGGATTGCACTGGAAACCTGAACAGGGCACTTTTTTTCAACAGGTATTATCAGCTTGCTGATAGTTAGCTAGCTAGATAACTTAACTAAACCTGTAACAAGCTTGCCAGCCAACTGATAACCAACCAATCATTGCTAACATTTCCAACACACAAAAAAAAGTGTGTTAGCTAACCTCAACTTAGCAATTACATTTTTAGACAGTGTTATCCAGGACGTAATAGATGGCTACCAGCTACCTTCATTTGCTAACACTAGCTAGCTAATGAAGGTAGATGCCGAATGTAGCCAAGTTACCATTCTATCAGCGACGAAGTTAGCTAGCATGACATAAGCATAATTGCTGGACAACGTGAATCCAAAAGACAACTAAACTCAGTAAAAAAAGAAACGTCCCTTTTTCAGGACCCTGTCTTTCAAAGATAAATCGTAAAAATCCAAATAACTTCACAGATCTATATTGTAAAAGCTTTAAACACTGTTTCCCATGCTTGTACAATGAACCATTAATGAACATGCACCTCTGGAACGGTCGGCATTTAAGGTCACAGTTATGAAAGTTATGGACAATAGCTTGACTCTGAAAAACACCAAAAGAAAGATGCCCAGGGTCCCTGCTCATCTGCGTGAATGTGCCTTAGGCATGCTGCAAGGAGGCATGAGGACTGCAGATGTGGCCAGGGCAATAAATTGCAATGTCGATACTGTGAGACGCCTAAGACAGCGCTACAGGGAGACAGGACGGACAGCTGATCGTCCTCGCAGTGGAAGACCACGTCTAACAACACCTGCACAGGATCGGTACATCCGAACATCACACCTGCGGRACAGGTACAGGATGGCAACAACTGCCCGAGTTACACCAGGAACACACAATCCCTCCATCAGTTCTCAGACTGTCCGCAATAGGCTGAGAGAGGCTGGACTGAGTGCTTGTAGGCCTGTTGGAAGGCAGGTCCTCACCAGACATCACCGACAACAACGTCGCCTATTGGGCACAAACCCACCGTCGCTGGACCAGACAGAACTGGCAAAAAGTGCTCTTCACTGATGAGTAGCAGTTTTGTCTCACCAGGTCGGATTCACGTTTATTGTCGAAGGAATGAGCGTTACACCGCCGAGGCCTGTACTCTGGAGCGGGATCGATTTGGAAGTGGAGGGTCCGTCATGGTCTGGGGCGGTGTGTCACAGCATCATCGGACTGAGCTTGTTGTCATTGCAGGCAATCTGAACGCTGTGCTTTACAGGGAAGACATCCTCCTCCCTCATGTGGTACACTTCCTGCAGGCTCATCCTGACATGACCCTCCAGCATGGCAATGCCACCAGCCATACTGCTCATTCTGTGTGTGACTTCCTGCACAGAATGTACAGTGTTCTGTCATGGCCAGCGAAGAGCCCGGATCTCAATCCCATTGAGCACATCTGGGACCTGTTGGATCAGAGGGTGAGGGCTAGGGCCATTCCCCCTAGTAATGTCCAGGAACTTGCAGGTGCCTTGGTGGGAGAGTGGGGTAACATCTCACAGCAAGAACGAGCAAATCTGGTGCAATCCATAAGGAGGAGATGCACTGCAGTAATTAATTTTATTTTACCTTTATTTATCAAGGCAAGTCAGTTAAGAAGAAATTCTTATTTTCAATGACAGCCTCGGAACAGTGGGTTAACTGCCTTGTTCAGAGGAAGAACAACAGATTTTTACCTTGTCAGCTCAGGGATTCGATCTTGCAACTTTTCGGTTACTAGTCCAACGCTTTAACCACTAGGCTACCTGCCACCCCTTAATGCAGCTTGGGGCCACACCAGATACTGACTGTTACATTTGATTTTGACCCCCCCCCCTTTTGTTCAGGGACACATTTTTTTTTTCCTGTTAGTCACATGTCTGTGGAACTTGTTCAGTTTGTCTCAGTTGTTAAATCTTGTTATGTTCAATCAAATATTTACACATGTTAAGTTTGCTGAAAATAAACGCAGTTGAGAGTGAGAAGACGTTTCTTTTCTTGCAGAGTTTTTATGATTTAACTGATGGCTTTCAGAGTTCAATACAGGACCAGCTTAGCTAGCTATATTTGTCTATATATAGGCTAGTTTACTTCAAATCAAGATCATTTCTCTTGAGCTGCAGTTAGTTGTTTGGATGTTTTGTTTTGTTGTGAATGGAAAACATTCATGGGTATCAGGTTACAGGTAAGACCCAAGTTCAGACTGTGTTGAAGTAACAATGTTTTTTTGCAACAACAGGAGCAGGCAAACAACAGGTCAAGGCAGGCACAGGTCGAAAATCCAAAGTAGCGGCAAAGGTACAGTACGTCTCAGGCAGAGTGGTCAGGCAGGCGGGCTCAGAGTCAGGACAGGCAAAGGTCAAAACCAGGAGGACAGGGGGAAAAAAGAGACTGGGGAAAACCAGAAGCTGAGAAACTGCTGGTTGACTTGAACAAACAAGACAAACTGGCACAGACAGATAGAAAACACAGGTATAAATACCCAATGGATAAGTGGGGAAGGTGGGTGACACCTGGAGGGGGGTGGAGACAAGCACAAGAACAGGTGAAACAGATCAAGGCGTGACAATGGGATAGCATCACTTTTCTCCTGTCAAATTAGATTCTCTGGCATCAGTTCAGACCACCTATCCCTCTCATAATCGTCTAGCCAAAAATGCTGTCTACAAATGCGATTATTTTGATACTTGGCCACAGGTATGTTTACATCATAAGCATCGTTCTTGATAGCCGCAACCCACTGGTTGCATAAGGTGAAAGATAAATATTTTTTTTGCGCTTGTTTGTAATAAGCACAGTCAGGCTCAGAACACCACACTGGCATGATGACAAATGTTAGTGATAAACAAACGTTGTCTAGAGAATACATCTGAGATCATTGACATGCTAGCTATTTGGCATATTGTTCGTTCAGAGTTTTTATAACTACCCCACTTTTTTTGGCACGCCCCATCTACCTAGCATGGCGTTATCTACATTCAGAATGAATGCCGGACTTGGTAGCAAACTAGGAGCAGACGAGTACACAGGTAGTAAAAACTTCCGGATTCTACCAGTGAAATGAAAAATCACTCAATTGAGATTGTGGTGAGGAGATTCCATACAGCCTACAAGTATTTTCCTTTCAAATTCATGAATTGACGTGTACAAGTGCACACTTTGGGAGAAAGGAGAGATTT
>NW_019951609.1:0-5455 GCF_002910315.2 Salvelinus sp. IW2-2015 | reverse complement strand
CATTACTGTAGACATATTAGAAACAGGGGCTAAGACACCACTCTGTCCAGTACATAAACCTAGACCGAGACATTACTGTTAGACATATTTAGAACCAGGGCTAAGACACCACTCTGTCCAGTACATAAACCTAGAACGAGACATTACTGTAGACATTTTAGAACCAGGGGCTAAGACACAGATTAGACTGAATCACTAATTACTATTAGACATGGTATAACCAGGGCCTAAGACACAGATTAGACTGAATCTCAAACATTACACCATTATAGGATTCTTCCCATGAATCTTAGCGCGTTACCTAGCAACTATATATTCTTCGCTCTAAAACTTGGTCAGAATAAGTAAATAACATCAAGAAATCTGTAATTAATTTGTACGTTCTGCAGAGGAGGTCTTAGTCACACAATTTGCCAAGGAGTTTGGAGCAGTATCTCTGACCTTTTATAATGTACACAGAAACTTGTCCATCACTAGCTACCTGTTGCTAGCTAGCTGTAAGCCTGAACCAGTCATTACGCTAACTGTTAGCCTGAACCAGTCATTACATTAGCTTGCTAGCTAGCTGTAAGCCTGAACCAGTCATTACATTAGCTTGCTTGCTAACTGTTAGCCTGAACCAGTCTTCATATTCCCATTACATTAGCTTGCTAGCTACCTGTAAGCCTGAACCAGTCTTCAAATCCCATTACATTAGCTTGCTAGCTAGCTGTAAGCCTGAACCAGTCCTCCTATTCCCATTACATTAGCTTGCTAGCTAATGAGAGTTCCTCTGTCCAGTGTCTGTTCTTTTGCCCATCTTAATCTTTTCTTTTTATTGGCCAGTCTGAGATATGGCTTTGTATTTGCAATTCTGCCCAGAAGGCCAGCATCCCGGAGTCGCCTCTTCACTGAGACTGGTGTTTTGCGGGTACTATTTAATGAAGCTGCCAGTTGAGGACTTGTAAGGCGTCTGTAGTACACAGCGTTGTACGAGATCTTCAGTTTCTTGGCAGTTTCTCGCATGGAATAGCCTTCATTTCTCAGAACAAGAATAGACTGACGAGTTTCAGAAGAAAGTTCTTTGTTTCTGGCCATTTTGAACCTGTAATCGAACCCACAAATGCTAATGCTCCAGATACTCAACTAGTCTAAAGGCCAGTTTTATTGCTTCTTTAAATCAGAACAGTTTTCAGCTGTTCTATCATAATTGCAAAAGGGTTTTCTAATGATCAATTAGCCTTTTAAAAAGATAAACTACATACAAACTAAATACAGGTGAATATATTGATAAGTCACCTTGTCCGAGAGAGATTTACATGATTATCAAAACGTCACGCCAGGGTAGGACTACACGAAACGTCACGCCAGGGTAGGACTACACGAAACATCACGCCAGGGTAGGACTACACGAAACATCACGCCAGGGTAGGACTACACGAAACATCACGCAGGGAAGACTACACGAAACATACACCAGGGTAGGACTACACTAAACATCCACCAGGGTAGACTACACTAAACATCACGCCAGGAAACATCACGCCAGAGTAGGACTACACGAAACATCACACCAGGAAACATCACGCCAGGAAACATCACGCCAGGGTAGGACTACACGAAACATCACGCCAGGTAGGACTACACGAACATCACGCCAGGGTAGGACTACACGAAACATCACGCCAGGGTAGGACTACATAAACACCCACCAGGGTAGGACTACACAACATCCACCAGGGTGGACTACACTAAACATCCCCCAGGTAGGACTACACTAAACATCCCACAGGTAGACTACACAAACATCCCACCAGGTAGGACTACACGAAACATCACGCAGGGTAGACTAACAAACATCCACCAGGTAGGACTACACGAAACACCCACCAGGGTAGACTACACGAAAACCCACCAGGGTAGGACTACACGAAACATCCCGCCAGGTAGGACTACACGAAACATCCCACCCAGGGTAGGACTACACGAAACATCCACCAGGGTAGGACTACACGAAACATCCCACCAGGGGTAGGACTACACGAACATCCACCAGGGTAGACTACAGAAACATCCCACAGGGTAGGACTACACGAAACATCCCACCGGGTAGGACTACACGAAACATCCACCAGGGTAGACTACACGAAACATCCACCAGGGTAGACACACTAAACCATCCCGCCAGGGTAGGACTACACGAAACATCCGCCAGGGTAGGACTACACGAACATCCCACCAGGTAGGATACACGAAACATCCCACCAGGGTAGGACTACACGAAACATCCCACCAGGGTAGGACTACACGAAACATCCCAACCAGGTAGACACACGAAACATCCCACCAGGGTAGGACTACACTAAACATCATCGCAGGTAGGACTACACTAAACATCCCACCAGGGTAGGACTACACGAAACATCCACCAGGTAGGACTACACTAAACATCACGCCAGTAGGACTACACTAAACATCCCACGGGTAGACTACACGAAACATCCCACCAGGGTAGGACACACAAACATCCCACCAGGGGGACTACACTAAACATCACGCCAGGGTAGGACTACACTAAACATCCCACCAGGGTAGGACTACACGAAACATCCACCAGGGTAGGACTACACGAAACTCCACCAGGGTAGGACTACACGAAACATCCGCCAGGTAGGACTACACGAAACATCCCACCAGGTAGGACTACACGAAACAATCCACCAGGGTAGACTACACGAAACATCCACCAGGGTAGGACTAACACGAAACATCCACCAGGTAGGACTACACGAAACATCCCAACAGGGTAGGACTACACGAAACATCCCACCAGGGTAGGACTACACAAACATCCCACCGGGTAGCTTCACGAAACATCCACCAGGTAGGACTACACTAACATCCGCCAGGGTAGACTACACGAAACATCCACCAGGGGGACTACAGAGACTACACGAAACATCCCACCAGGGAGACTACACGAAACATCCACCAGGGTAGGACTACACAACATCCACCAGGTAGGACTACACGAAACACAGCCCTTATTGGAAGTGTTTCTAAAATCCCTTTGGGAAAAATGAACTGGGGAAAACGATTTCCTAGTTTGACCGCTAGTTTTCGGTATTATGACTCATACTGTGGTACTCTATAGAGGGGCTGAATTAAGGGGAAGGAGTGTAGAGGCTGATTGCAGTCTTTTACAGGAAAACACAAGTCAGGACAGTGGCGACATGAACAATCACTCTCCACTGACAGGCTGATCACCTAACCTCAGTCTGGCCAGTCAATACAACAGGTTCTTTACTTCTGAGGTGGACGGTGTTGTCTGATTGTTTACGGTGTTTGTTCTGAGGGGAGTGTTTGTGTGATTGTTTACGTTGTTTTGGTTCTGAGTGGAGAGGTGGTGTGATGTTACGGTTGTTTGTTTGAGGTGGAGAGGTGTTTGGTCTGATTGTTTACGGTTTGGTTCTGGGTGGAGAGGTGTTTGGTCTGATTGTTACGGTTGTTTGTTCTGAGGTGGAGAGGTGTTTGGTCGATTGTTTACGGTTGTTTGGTTCTGAGGTGGAGAGGTTTGTTGATGTTTACGGTTGTTTGGTTCTGAGGGGAGAGGTGTTTGGTCTGATTGTTACGGTTGTTTGGTTCTGAGGTGGAGAGGTGTTTGGTTCATTGTTTACGGTTGTTTAGTTTGAGGTGGAGAGTGTTTGGTCTGATTGTTTACGGTGTTGGTTCTGAGGGTGGAGAGTGTTGTTGATTGTTTACGGTTGTTTTGGTTCTGAGGTGGAGAGGTGTTTGTTCTGAGGTGGAGTGGTGTTGGTCTGATTGTTTTACGGTTTGTTTGGTTCTGAGGTGGAGAGGTGTTTGGTCTGATTGTTTACGGTGTTTGTTCTGAGGTGGAGCGGTGTTTGGTCTGATTTGTTTACGGTTGTTTGGTTCTTGAAACTACCGGTGTCCCCGGGGCTCGATACCACTTCCTGTGATACGTGGTGTTTTACCTGCCTAGTTGAATGTACCGACTGTAACCAATCAATCCCTCCTTACCTTCAGCAGGGTCCAGTGCCAGGGCTCGAGGGCTGTCCAATCTTTCAGACTAGACTGCTTGCTGTCCATCCAGCTTGGCCACCTCGATACGATTGGTCCCCGTGTCCGCCCAGTACAGATTCTTCCCCAGCCAGTCCACCGCCATTGCCTTCTGGGTAGTCCAGGCCAAACTCCACCACGTGTTCTAGAGCGCTCCCGTTCATAAACGCACGACTGATCGTCTGGAGAGGAAGAGAAGAGGACGAGAAGGTTACTATTGGCTTCATTTGAGGAATGACGAAGTGGGCAAAACCACAAGGTCAAAACAGTCAAACATTAACAATCTTATTTATATATACATCCACACTACCCTGCTACCAACACAAACCCCTGAGAGACACACGAGCATCCTAAGAAACAGTCACAGGCATTCTAAGAAACAGCACAGAGCATTCCTAAGAACAGACACAGAGCATTCCTAAGAAACAGACACAGAGCATTCCTAAGAAACAGACACAGAGATTCCTAAGAAACAGCACAGAGCATTCCTAAGAAAAAACAGTCACAGAGCATTCCTAAGAAACAGTCACAGAGCATTCCTAAGAACAGTCACAGGCATTCCTAAAAAACAGTCACAGAGCATTCCTAAGAAACAGTCACAGAGCATTCCTAAGAAACACACAGAGCATTCCTAAGAAAACAGATCGAATCCAGAGCATTCCTAAGAAACAGTCACAGAGCATTCCTAAGAAACAGTCACAGAGCATTCCTAAGAAACAGTCACAGAGCATTCCAAGAAACAGACACAGAGCATCCTAAGAAACAGTCACAGCAGCATTCCTAAGAAACAGCACAGAGCATTCCTAAGAAACAGTCACAGAGCATTCCTAAGAAACAGTCACAGAGCATTCCTAAGAAACAGTCACAGGGCATTCCTAAGAAACAGTCACAGAGCATTCCTAAGAAACAGTCCACAGAGATTCCTAAGAAAACAGTTCACAGAGCATTCCTAAGAAACAGTCCACAGAGCATTCCTAAGAAACAGCACAGAGCATTCCTAAGAAACAGTCACAGGGCTCCTAAGAACAGACACAGAAGCATTCCTAAGAAACAGTGGCCCAGAGCATTCCTAAGAAAAAGACACAGAGCATGGTCCTAAGAAACAGTCACAGAGCGTTCCTAAGAAACAGCACAGAGCGTCCTAAAGAAACAGACACAGAGCATTCCTAAGAAACAGTCACAGGCATTCCTAAGAAAACAGACACAGAGCAATTCCTAAGAAACAGTCACAGGCATTCCTAAGAAACAGTCACAGGAGCTTCCTAAGAAACAGACACAGAGCAACTCCTAAGAAACAGACACAGAAGCATTCCTAAGAAACAGACACAGAGCATTCTAGAAACAGACACAGAGCATTCCTAAGAAACAGACACAGAGCATCCTAAGAACAGAATCA
>NW_019951608.1:0-5461 GCF_002910315.2 Salvelinus sp. IW2-2015 | reverse complement strand
TTTCATCCTGATGTAGCCAAGAGTTCATATGAGGAAGTGTCAGTGGTGCAGCTCAATCAAATCTCAGACACCCAAGATATTGGGAATGAATACTACCACTTASAGACAGCAAGTTATGGTAGTGGTTTATTGGATGAGGAAATCGTAAGCTCTATGACAACTAGCATGTAACTGCAGAGGTTGACGTGGAAATATGCGAGGATACACTGAAATGTGTTTTGGCAGACGCTTTTATGGCCTACCACAACTGATGTTGTATTGCAGCCACCAATTGAACGGGGGTGAAATAAATTCCTTTACGGATAAAGGAAAAAAAGCTCTGACGAAGGCCGTGAGGCCGAAATGTAAGCTTCTTAAAGATCAGTGATGCTATCGAGAGCAGTGTGCGGTTWCCTTTTTCCCTCATCTTGTCCAACTGTTGCCATGCACCTGCAACAAAGATTGCTCAGATGTGCGAGTGCCTTTTGAATGTTGAATTACGGATAAAGGAAAAAAGTACTTTGTTCACAATAAAGAGAAAGATGCAAACCTCAAATATGAATCTCTTTGTATCTAGTCATTCCAATATATAATTTAGTTTAATTGAGGGTTTATAATATTGCACAGACAAATCACAACAAGAAATGACACATTACAGACATAAGAAATGTAAGAGACGAACAATGGTTTCCTAACTGTTGGATAGCTCCACTTCAGTAATTCAAAAATAATTATAATCGAATTAAATATTAATGTTTATTTCTCAAATGTCAACAAAAGTACCATTACTCTCATCCTGCCATCTTACCAAGAAAGTTAGAGCGCTCATCATTGTGCTATAGGCTTGTCCAGACTGCTTACCTTGTCAGACGGAGGTCAAAGTCATCTGCAGTTTTCTGGGGACACAATAGGGGAGCTGTCTCTCAACCATCAACATTAATTAATAGGGATGATAATGTCTGACCTGCGGCGACATCTGCCTATTATTCCCTCAAGCCGAGAGAAAACAGGGTCCCTCATATTTCAGCAGCTGATTAATGTTCTCAATGACATTTAGATATGCTGTCTCTTGGCAAATGGAGAATGATCATACAMCAGTCTGTTACYCAAATTAATAATGAACAGTGGGCACACACGTGAGTGGGTATGCAACTTCCGAGCTAATTCTTTTAAAATGTATTGTGGCTAACATATGCTCATCAATCGGATATAATTTTCACTAACCAGAGCCGTAGCAATACTAGCAAATTTGTCTTATTGGTGTAATGAATGAACAAGACAAGCCCTGCAAACTAGCCCAGGTATGGTGCTGTAATCAACATGATATTGATGCACATAGTAATGTCCCAGCCAATGTCTGCTGTATTGGAGCATCCCTGTAGTGGATAGGAAAATAAGTTGAATGGAACAGGGACTCTTCAAGTGTTGTTCGCGTAGGATAATGCGTTACAGTATACCTGTACGGCGTGAACAATTTTCTCAGAGCGTATAGGATTTGCTCGGCCCAGTCAAACAGTCCGAGAAGCGATGACTGTGTCTGTTTGTTGATTGTCTCTTCTGCTGTGGCCTCCAGTGCTGGAACTTACAAAGTTCTGGCATTGAGTTGTTCGAAGGTCTCACATGTGCAAAGTGAGTGGCCAGATGAAGACAGCTGGACTGAGCCACCACCCATCATAGCCTCTTCTTTGGAGTGGGAAGGGACACTGTGAGTCTCAGAGAGGAGGATGTGATGGGTGTGTGTGTATGTGTTCGCGCTTGCGTGCGTGTGTGTGTGAGAGACACAGAGAGACAAAGAGAGACACAGAGAGAAAAGATAATAGGAGAGGACGAAGAGAGAGATGAGAGAGGGTGGGGGAGGAGAGGAGAGAGAGAAATGAGAGATTTATATGTGTGTGGAGGGTCTACCAAACAGCAACATGTTCATCAAGCCCAAATCCAAACCCAAGCTGTGATAAGTTACCTGATTTTTCTCTCTGCAACTGTGTCTTCTTATTTTCCTTTAAACCTACTAATCAATGGCTCATCTTTCCATTTTGACCTGCCTAATACAGTTTTGACTGAGAGCTATGACAGACCTATGGATAGATAGTCAGTAGGTTATGGGTTTAGCGAAGGGAAGCTGGTTGCTGCTGGCCTGGTCTTCTGATTGGCAGTTTAGCGACCAGTGCAGCTGCTACCACCACCATCTGCTGTCAGGATATATTGATCATCTAATGAAAAAATTGGTTTAGAATGAATCTCAGTGAAATCAACCCCCTTCCTTTCAAAGGGCAGTGACTTTAATCAAGTCCCTACAGGGAAGCCGAAACTCATCACTGAGCCCCTCCTACCTCCCCCCTCCCCACAATTGCAGGAGATAGATGGAAAACTACGGAGTATCCCCCGGTAAAATCTCTGCTAGATTTGGCCACAGCTCCAGCATTTTTAGGGTACCACAGCGGACCTCTTAACTCTCTATCTTAACGATGTCTTCATGTAAATGTAGTACTGTAAGTAAAACAACTTCATGGAAATATAAGGCTGGGATTAATCAAACCTGCAATAGGGCGTGGAACAGAGGATCAAAAGCTGCAGTGTTTTAAATGATATTGTTTACGATGAACATGAATATGGTTGGTATTGTCCTCTTCTGACTGTTGCTTTACAAGCTTCCCACTGCAGTATATGATTTGAAAGTTATTTTCTTGGGTATTGATATTTTTGGGCTTTATTCAAAACATGAAACTCAGCTACTAGTGAAATAACATTTCAGACTCTATGAAAGGGTATGTTCAAACCGAAGGACAGCCTCTGGAAGACTCTGGACATTTGATATCAAAGTATTCCTTGATATTAACGTCATACCATACAGTATCTCTGCATATTCTAATCAACAATTAGAGGTTTGGTGTGACAACAACGGCAAGGCTTAGTCATAACAACTGGTATCACCAACTGAGTATAGAGAGTTGGTTATTAAAGCGCGATGTATTTTATACTCCACAGAATTTTGAGCCAGGAGGCCTTTTCTCACAATAAAAACTTTTGATCCCATAATTCAAACTATTATTGACCTTGGAACCTCATAAACAAGTCTGCAGTTTAAATGTTTATCTTGGTGCATTATTAATCATCTGGCTGCCATTTTTGACCACACTTCCTCCATACTAGGTCACCTGTATGGATTCAACTATTGCGTTATAAAATGTTTCTTTATTTGTTCTGAGAGTGAACACTGCTTGTGTGAATTACAACAGAGAGAAGAAAGAAATGGGAATAGGGGACAGACAGAAAGAAAGAAAGACAGATAGGGAGAGAGAGATGGAGTGGAGTTGAGAGGTCCTAATTGACAGCTTGTCATGCATCTTTTTTATCCTGGCGTGTTTGCAGTTTGCAAAGTTAAATCATGATTTTCTGGGATTGCAATTTGCAGAGGACCAGCGAAGGCAGATAGGGTAACAGTGTCTGCAATTTCCGCTGGAGTCAAGGGATCTCTTAATAAAATGTTTCGATCTGCCCAGTTTTTTTTGAACGGGACACAACGGTACTATGGTTTAAGGGCCTACCCCCTCTGTCGCGAAGAAATTGTTTCCTCAGAGAGCTGAATGGCCGTGGCGTGAAACTTGGTGTGAAACGTTTCTAATAGAAAATGCGGTCAAGGTGCCATCTCACTGGACTACAGATAACATGGCACGTCCTCGTTCCTCAAGCCTGACTGAGTAGATTCCTCAAGTGAACTAACCCCTCACTTGGTCAGGGACTGTTCGTGGCCTTGGCAACTTCCAAGAGCATTGTAACTCTGGATGGATAAACGCAGAGATTGGAAAAATGTCTAAACAATGGGAATAAAATATAACTTCTCCTTGTAGCCACTGATATCACTCGGAGCAAGTTTTCCTTTTAAGTGTTTTGAAGTCTCTAGCAATTATGTCCACATCTGGGGGGTGGGGGCAGGCCTGCGGGTCATATTTCTTTAGAGTGGTGTTTTAATTATAGGAGTCTTAATAATATGCAATTAAGTCAACTGAGATGATAGGAGCGTCAAGCCCATCCCTGTCAAGTTTATAATGAGGACTTTTGCCTGTCGAGTGGGTGGTGGGTGGTGTGTATAGGGAGGAAGACGACATTCGCGAGAAAAGTGTTGCGTGGTTTCAGATATATATATTATAATATTATTACATTGACAGAGAACTAGTTGGCTGTGAACATTCCATTTCGATGGCGATTATTTAGTTCTTTGTGTCTATGAGTGGATGTGCTGTTTTGTGTTTGTTTGTTGTCTGTCGTGTTGTGTGTGTGTGGTACTGTAGCGTGAGATGTATATCTGTGTGTGAGCTTGGCTGTGTAATTCTTGTGAGAGAGATAGGGAATTTATATATGATTGGAGTCTTCCTTTACCATCTATAATGAGTATACTCTTCTCTAATAGAGGTTTATAATCTAATGAATCCTCACACCTCAGGGGACAAGAGTGGAACACAGCCTGGCTGTTATCTATACAATCTCAACTATGATTAGGGGAAGATATCTGTGCATTCAGAATAGATAATGCATAAGCTGGAAATAGCATTCGGTCCCTATAGCTGTGAGTTTTTAGTCACAAAGTCGTTTCGGTTTTTGGCTAGATCTGCCTGTGAACAAAAAGAGTGACAGTGAAACTATTATCAATAGAAATACGATCCTATGTTATATTTTTTAAATAATAACGGATTTGTGTATTTGGACATGTTTTCTATGAAGGGATAAGAACACTGTCATACTGTGACAAATGTTTATTTTTCAGAGTAACTAGACATGGTTTAGTTGATTACATGAATACCAAACTGCACTCTGCAGTACAACAGGATGCTTTCCATACCACAAACCCAGACAACTGCATTTTGTGAGAATATTGCCTTCATAGGGAGCTGAACAGAGTCCAGATTTCTGGTCCTACTAGTTCATCCTCTAGGGGGCAGGCTGCCCCAGAATAAGCACACACAATATAAGCTATAGACAACCTATATTACATATACTGTACCACAATTTTCTACTTCAAGGTGGTTTGGACTTTCTCTACTGAGTTAAAAGCCTCAAACAGGAACTACAGATGTCAACATCTCAAACTCTGGTGTTGGGATACGTCTCTAATCCTTGGTTGTTGGAATGGGTATCTAAGGGAACCGCTGGTGGTTTTGGGCAGGTGAGTTCTCAGTAAACTGTGTATGGAGATGGTTCGGTTCGGTAACACTTGGTGTTTGTGGATGGGTGTCGTCATAAACCCCTGCTGGTTGGTAATGGTCTCTCAAAAGCGCTGGTGGTTTGTTGGACCTGGCCTTCTTAAGGTCGCTGGGATGTGTGGATCGATGTCTAGGAACAGGGGCGTGGGAATGTTGGACATGGTCATATTTTAAAGGGCCTGGTGTTGGCGGAGGGTTCGGCTGGCAAAAACTGGTGTTGGGATGGTCTCTAAAACCTGGTGTTGGGATAGTCTCTAAACTCTGGTGTTGGAATTGTCTCTAAT
>NW_019951607.1:0-5467 GCF_002910315.2 Salvelinus sp. IW2-2015 | reverse complement strand
TGTGTGTGTGTGTGTGTGTGTGTGTGTGTGTGTGTGTGTGTGTGTGTGTGTGTGTGTTTTATATATACAGTTGAAGTCGGAAGTTTACATACACTTAGGTTGTGAATACAGAATTATTGTGAATCATCCTATATTGTCCCTAACATCTTTTACTCCCTCGCAACAGTTGTGGGATACACACACACCCACACACTCATACACACTCAACCCCTTTCCCCCAKAACAACCATAGACTACGATTCTCAACAGTTGCAACATCCCAGAGCCCAACTCAAGAAAGGTCTTGATTTATGAATGCATATACAGTTGAAGTAGGAAGTTTACATACACTTATATTGGAGTCATTAAAKCTCMTTTTTCAACCACTCCACAAATTTCTTGTTAACCAACTATACTTTTGGCAAMTCGGTTAGGACATCTACTTTGTGCAAGTTATTTTTCCAACAATTATTTACAGACAGATTATTTCACTTCTGACCCACTGGAATTGTGATACKGTGAATTATAAGTTTACATACGCTAAGTTGACTGTGCCTTTAAACAGCTTGGAAAATTCCAGAAAATGATGTTATGGCTTTAGAAGCTTCTGATTGGAGGTGTACCTGTGGATGTATTTCAAGGCCTARCTTCAAACTCAGTGCCTCTTTGCTTGACATCATGGGAAAATCAAAAGAAATCAGCCAAGACCTCAGCAAAAAATGGTAGACCCCCACAAGTATGGTTCATCCTTGGGAGCAATTTCCAAACGCCTGAAGGTACCACGTTCATCTGTACAAACAATAGTACACAAGTATAAACACCATGGGACTAGGGAGCTGTCATACCACTCAGGAAGGAGATGCGTTCTGTCTCCTAGAGATGAACGTACTTTGGTGCGAAATGTGCAAATCAATCCCAGAACAACACCAAAGGACCTTGTGAAGATGCTGGAGGAAACAGGTACAAAAGTATCTATATCCACAGGTAAAAGAGTCCTAAATCGACATAACCTGAAAGGCCGCTTAGCAAGGAAGAAGCCACTGCTCCAAAACCGCCATAAAAAAGCCAGACTACGGTTTGCAACTGCACATGGGGACAAAGATTGTACTTTTTGGAGAAATGTCCTCTGGTCTGATGAAACAAAAATAGAACTCTTTGGCCATAATGACCATCGTTATGTCTTGCTTCCATTCAGCCACGGGCATTAGTGAGGTCGGGCACTGATGTTGGGCGATAGGCCTGGCTCGCTGTTGGCGTTCCAATTCATCCTAAAGGTGTTTGATGGAGTTGAGTTCAGGGCTATGTGCAGGCCAGTCAAGTTCTTCCACACCGATCTCAACAAACCTTCTCTTATGMACCTCGCTTTGTGCACAGGGGCATTGTCATGCTGAAAGGAGAAAGGGCCTTCACCAAACTGTTGCCACAAAGTTGGAAGCACAGAATAGTCTAGAATGTCATTGTATGCTGTAGCGTTAAGATTTCCCTTCACTGGAACTAAGGGGCTTAGATCAAACAATGAAAAACAGCCCCAGACAATTTATTCCTCCTCCACCAAACTTTACAGCTGGCACTATGCATTGGGGCAGGTAGCGTTCTCCTGACATTCGCCAAACCCAGATTTGTCCATTGGACTGCCAGATGGTGAAACGTGATTCATCACTCCAGAGAACTCGTTTCCACTGCTCCAGAGTCCAATGATGGTGAGCTTTACACCACTCCAGCCGACGCTTAGCATTGCGCATTGTTATCTTAGGCTTGTGTGCGGATGCTCGGCCATGGAAACCCATTTCATGAAGCTCCCGACGAACAGTTCTTGTGCTGACGTTGCTTCCAGAGGCAGTTTGGAACTCGTAGACAGTGTTGCAAGCGAGGACAGAGGCCAATGGTGACTTTAAAACAGTTTGTTTAATGGCTGTGATTGAATGGATCAAGAACATTGCAGTTGTTCACAAAACTAACCTAATTGACAGAGTGAAAAGAAGGAAGTCTGTGCAGAATAAAAATATTCCAAAACAATCATTATGTTTSGGGCAAATCCAATACAACTAATTACTGAGTACCACTCTCCATATTTTTAAGCATAGTGGTGGCTGCATCATGTGTTGGGTATGCTTGACATTTTTAAGGACTGGGGAGTTTTTCAAGATAAAAAAAATTATGGAATGGAGTCAGTCAAGCACAGGAAAAATCTGGTTCAGTTTGCTTTTCACCAGACACGGGAGATTAATTCACATTTCAGCTGGAGAATAACCTAAAACATACGGCCAAATCTACACTGGATGTACTTACCAAGAAGACAGTGAATGTTGGCCGAGTTTCAGTTTTGACTTAAATCTACTTGGAAATCTATGGCAAGACCTGAAAAATGGTTGRCTAGCAATGATCAACAACCAATTTTGAAAATAGTAATGGGCAAATGTTGCGCAATCCAGGTGTGGAAAGCTCTTAGAGACTTACCCAGAAAGACAGAGCTGCCAAAGGTGCTTCTACAAGGTATTGACTCAGGGGTGTGAATACTTATGTAACACAACAAAATGTGGAAAAAGTCAAGGGGTATGAATACTTTCTGAAGTGTGTTGTGTGTGTCGTGCTGTGTGTGTGGTGTGTGTGTGTGTGTGTGTGTGTGTGTGTGTGTTGTGTGTGTGGTGTGTGTGTTGTGTGTGTGTGTGTGTGTGTGTGTTGTGTTGTGTGTGGTGTGTGTGTGTGTTGTGTGTGTTGAGGTGTGTGTAAATCTGAACAGAATTATCTATTTTGGATGCAATTGAATGGAATTGTATGGAGCGAGAGAAAGATGGCGAAGAGTGCTTGCAAATGCACTGATTAAAGCAACAATATTCGAGTGATGGCTGTTTTAAATCTCTGCAGCTGCAATAAAAAAACATATGTTATAATAACATTAAAAAGTGAAAACCTGTAAGGCAGATGGAGATGGTAAATTGGACTCGCATTCATGTCATTTATATTACAGTAACCATAGGCTATGCTGCAGCAAATGTAGGCCACCTGTCTCAGGAAAAAAGGTTACCATGATGAGATGCTTGCAGTTGGAAACTGCTCTTTACTGGTGATGCTGCTCTGTCTTGTCCCCACCCTGGAGCGTTGATAATTGATCATGCAGAGAGATGCCATAAGAAGCCAGATTTAAACATCACATATAATTTAACCAGTTCCATTTCACATTGAATAGAAAAATCATTTATAATAATTTCCGGATTCTCGCAGTTATTTATTCCCGTAAAAAGGGAGTGGGTTGTTTCATGTGAATATCTGTACAGTATCATGAAATTCTTTCTCTGCTAATTTAGACTTTTCTCTTTCTTTTCTGATGAATCACCTGTAGCCCTGGTCTGCTCCTGTGGCCCTGGTCTTCTCCTCTCACAGGTTACAATCCTTTCTACTTCACTTTCTGCACTATTAGTTCTGAATGTGTGTGTTATCATATGTCTGAAATTGTCCTGTAAGGATACCGTGCGCTCCAGCCACACCGGCAGGCTCTTCGCCAGGGGCGCCGCTCATATGGTCCCCACGAGGGGAGTCTTGCGGAGAAGGAGTGCAGAGTGCACATGGATCAGGTTCTCAACGGGGGCTGTGGCTCAGCAGCTTTTGCGGTAGCAGCTACCCACAAACCCCTTCAGCCATTAAGAAGCAAGGATAAGTGCATTCACCCATTATCACTGACATCAGCCGATAATATAGGAGGTTTTTATTTGGTTATATTTAGAGTGTACTTTTTGATGGCCAGTCAAGGACCGGCTAACAAGATATATAAGGCTGAGTATTTAGAAAAGAAAAGGGCCTATTTATTTGTGGTGGAGGTAGCTGTAGCCTGCTGGCTAAGGGCTAATCTGACAGATGGTGCACAGGTGAATACTGCAATGATTTCATGACTCACAAGTTATCTTTGCCCTTTTCACTTATTCACTAGATAACTTGCGACACCTTTAATTTTATAAACTCTCTTTTGCAAGAGAGTTGGAAAGCTGCAGGTTAACTACATATGAATGTTCCGTAACGTTGTGCCCTACTGACCGAGCCCAGATAGCACGTAATAGGTCTATTACCTGTAACTTTATTTCCCCACTTGATAACTGAAGTACAGTATTACGAAACCCCAAGCACTAATGTTAATTGGCATACTTAAAAAAAAAAAAGTCATTTAAATGTTTTTTTATTGAATTATCCGAAACAGAACAATATACTTTGCAGTGATGCCGCTCAACAACTACATCCCACCAGTCATTCCAACAAAACTTCCCATCAGAGCGAGACACAGAAGCACTCAGTCAATGGCCTGCTCAAGGCACGTTGACAGATCTCCCACCCAGGCCAAAAAACGTTGACCCGAAACCCTCCAAGATCCCCCCCACAGTTCCCCAATAGCTGTTCCCTCAACCATCGGAGTCCACCCCCCCCCCCCCCCCCCCCCAAGAAGAAAAATAAAAAAATTACAGTAATTTCAATTCCCCACCCCAAGAAACCCCCCCAATGCCACCACAACAACCAAGATAATGAACTAAAGAGAAAAAAGAAAGACAGAAGAAAACAGCAAACAACAATGCAAAAAATATATTATTATAAAAAATTAATACATTTTAAAACAAAAGACATCAAGGACAACTCAAATCATGACAGCAGTGCCAACTGCATATGTTTGTGTGCATGTCTGGGACTATTACATGCATGTGTYTGTTCTTGTATATGTTGATTTGAATGAGAGTGTGTGTGTATATGCATGTGTACAAACACCTGCACGGCATCAGCCTCAGGCAAACCGGCATTAGTTGTAAAAACACTGGCCCTCAGTGTCATTCAAACATACTTTTTATTATGTTTTATTTTGATTTTTTGTTGTTGTGACTTTTATCAGTGACCATCATTCTATCTCCCGCACAGCAACTCCACTCCCACTTGTCTCCAATTCCACATCAAAACCCTCAGCTTCCCTCAGCCCATCCCATCTATCTCTGCTGGCCACCCACTTCGGGTTTCTACGCAACACATATCTTTCAACTATGCTGTGATGTTTAATGTACAATTTCAATCTATCTAATCGAATAGAATCCACAGATTGCGAGTTGAAGATAAATACTTTTACAAAGAGTATTAGTGTATTAGTAATTGACTGACCCGGTCTCTCCAGATCTSCTAACAGTACTATTTCTAGGGTAAATTTTAGATCAATGCTCTGCATTTTCAGSCATTCCTGAACCTGAGACCAGAAACAGGCTACTGAGGGCAATACCCAAATAAATTGTCTATTGATTCTGTATCCTCACAACAAAAGCTGCAGAGCTTCGATGATTTTATGCCCCAAATATTTTGTTGGTGGCAAGAATTCTATATAATAATTTTAGCTGAAAAGCACAAAGTCTTGAATCTTGCGTTGTTTTATATATCAACTCATACACCCTGTACCATGGAATCGGTACATCAAAAATCTCTTCCCAACTATTTTGCAATCTGTATGGCACAGTTGTCAACATCCTGG
>NW_019951606.1:0-5469 GCF_002910315.2 Salvelinus sp. IW2-2015 | reverse complement strand
TCGTTTTACACGGTCTAGGTGGTCATTTGTGCATTGCAGGCACATGGTTCTCTGGATTCGATTCTTGTCGGTTGTTGAAGGTGATTTTGATGCAATAATACGGTATTTCACAGAGGAGTCATTTCGGTTGTTGATATGGCAATCATCGAGGTAAAGTCGTCTTACTGCTGGAGGCAGCAGTGCGCGGATGGGTGTATGGAAGACGAGAGATGCGATGAGAGAGCAACGATTATTAAACGTGGTACCGATATGCTGCATCTGATTTTTATTAAGGGCTAGAGTCCTGCCATAGATGAGATCGTTCGTCCTAATAAAACTGCTGGTGTACGGAAGCGAGGGAGTTGTGGTGTAGCCAACAAATCCAACACCAGCGGATGCCTGTGTCAAGACAGCGGGTTCCCACAGCCAGCTGCACTTCTTTAGCTACTGCTTGAACCTTAATCCGTTGCACTCTATTTCTCCTGCAAATCACAACATTTCTCATCTCACTCCTATTCTTGATCATATTGTGTTGCTTCGTTGGCACAAGGACACTGAATTGACACTTCCTCAATTAGTATCTGCGTGAAGTTTCGGCGAAACAGCCACAATTCTAAGCTAATCTCTGGTATGCTGTTGTTTGACCTTAACCAGTCAACTCGGCCTTACGCGCACATACTGCTGATATGTACCCTTGTTTCTAGAGATCTGGGAGCTTTGTTCATGACAAGCTCCAGTGAAATTTCCCTATAAGCTACAGAAGGCTACTACAACAAAGAAACTTCCCAGTCAACAACGAAAATGGTCTTTGAAAATAACTCTGAGATCTGATTCCTTTTCATTTGTGTCTTGTGACCATGTAGTCGAAAAGTTTTCACCATGAACTGGTTGGCTCATTAGTGTTGTGTTTGGGGGCTCATTCTGTGTGGCTGGCACCCACTCTGCCCACTCTCTCTCTGGACAAACAGGGTGTAGGTTGTTGCAAAATGTCGTCTTATTGATCCTTAGGAGTGCCTGCACTTAGGGAAACGCCTTGAGCGCAGGAGTTATTGTGATATGGGACAGTTTCCAACCCGGGCATGGGATTGCAGCAATAGGTGCCGGGACCCTGGATACCCCTCTTTATCATACATGTTTACCTCCTTATCCCGTCTCCTGCCGCACTTCGGCCGCCCTTGGGATGTTCCCAACTCATTCCAGACCGGTCCCTGATAAAGAGAACATACCAGAGGCGACCTGGGGAGACCCAGTGAAAGTGAAACCGCACCACGACCTGCTTTTTCTTCGCGGGCATTTTTGCCCTTTTTCATCTTTGATAATACAGACCTAATATGTCAATTTTAGAGAAACACATGAAACAGATACACATTGCTTGTGGGCCTACATTAAATCCCCTTAAACCAGATCCCAGTCTTCACGAAGTTACCATGCTACTTAATAAAATACTAAAATTGTTCCAAAATACTCAGGTAAGCCCTCCTCAATGTGACCACATTTGAAATTACAGATTCACTTCTGAATTCAGAGCCATCTTCGGTTAGGATATGAGCAGCTCGCCAGACCAATGGCACAGTCTGTTATCTTATTGCTCCTTATCTTAACAGTAAATAAAGACGTGTAAAAGTAGACCGCTACCCAATGTCACATAGGTAAAGAATACCACACCAGTTGATTTCTGGCTACAACCACAATTTCTCATGGGGCTGCTTTGTGGTGAGCACTGAAATGAGGTGAGATATGTGAAGACGCTAATGCTGCTCGGAACTTTCCCAGCCTGTCCATCCACACAGTCCCATAACGTCGTCCGCCTACGAGCAACAGCGTCCCATGTACCCTCTCGCTCTCCACGCTGCCACGCATTCTCATATGAGGATGAATTATCCAGATCGGGAGGTAAATACTTGGTCGGTGCTTTACTCGATATGCATCATTGAATCATCTAACTCCAGTAATATATTATATCCCAACTGTGACAAGTTTTGAGGGTGTATCATACAATCAGGAAAAGGCCAAACAGTCTTTATTTTGGGGGGGATTTGGGGCATTCAACAACTATATATATATAATCATTTTCTTATGATACAATTTAAAATCGTCCTTACCTCTGCAATGTTCCGTAGCACTAGGCTGTATATGAGATGAAGCTAGAGCTTTAGGGAGTGGTTCTTTTTAACTTCCTCCGCGATAAAGGCTTCTAATGCTCTGGTCAGGTTAACCCCCGCTTTTTTTTTAACCAAAGCTGCGGTTAGTCCTTTACTCACATACACATATGGGGTCTTGGGGTCCCTTTTTGATAACTAGTACACCAAGCTGTTGGTGGTGTGTGCGTGTGTGTGTGTGGTGCTGTGTCTTTCTATTCACAGAGCTAGAGGGACGTTGATTTCAACCTAAAAGATTGAAAAAACCCCTAATCTTTGTTGGCCCCTCCCCCTTCCAATGGATTCGATATGTATCCTCAGTCAGATTTTGCTTCCCATTGTCCCCCTTAGGATTTAATGATCCCAGGTGTGGTGACTTAATTATTGGTTGCTGTGTTTTGGGCCCCAGAGTTTCTTTCTCCTAAATCTGCTGCATATATTGTTAGTGCTTCTAGCTCAGACCGGTTTGATGACGACTTCTCCGTTAGAAAGGGTTTCTCAAGAAAAATAGTATTAGGATTTAGAAAACACGTTTCTCACCTTACGCAACTAAGTAAGTCAAAAAGTAGTTTGAGTTGGGCCGAAACTCAGGTCAATATGTCAGCAAACCTCGTACTTCAAATCTTTTTTTATGTCTGGACTAACGCAAGTGCTTATTGCGACCTCCATGGTCCATTAGTAACTTGACCTCAATACAGACAAATTCCTCACTTTGTGGACTTATTTTTGTGGACGCTAACGTATCCTGATGTTAGGCGCGCGGAGCGAGTAGCCACACAAACCCTTCTCTCACGCCTTCCGTCCATCTCATCTGCATATAAGATGGGCTGAAAATACACTCCCTGCATTCTCTATGTATGTTTTTTCAAAAACTGTGGTTCTTTACCCAGTCCTCCCAATTGGAATACAGTGAGAGGGCGCGGAGCATGATTGCATGGTCCAGCGCACACGTTGAGACCCAACTGTTACCCATCAATTCCCTTTGTGTGAGCGTATCACTCTATAAGGGGGAATAGTGCACTAAGATAATAAAGCAGCTCGATTCTGTAAGAAAAGAATTTAACGTGGTTTAATGTGTCATTTTCTGGGTTCCGCAGCACCTTGAGCGATGGACTTGAGTTGACGAATTAGAAGCATGTCAACCTGATACCAAAAGGTTGGCAACCTGTAAAACTCTTTTCTCTGTATATATTTTCTTTCTGTGGACCCGGGAAGCAAAGCCCGCTCGAATTTAGAGAGTGCTCACCATTTAGAACAACATTAGTGGAAATTGCCTTGTGAAAAATGAAATCAAGCCTGCTTTTAGACCAACCCAGATAATGGCAAGGGTGGGTGCCGCTTCGTTTCCGTTTGGTTATGCCAGTAATCTCAACTTATTATGGGTATAAATCAGTCTAAAAAATAAGTAAGGAGACCGGGTTAAACAGGGGGAATTTTTATAGATTAAATGTCCGCCACGTATTCTTGAACATTATCAAATTAGGGGTAGAGATTCAACACAATATCGTAGGAGGGCAGTTTTTCAATAATGTGTCTTGTATGAGATTTGCATGGGGCGTAAAATGTACAAGACTTTAGATGTAAACCCCTACTCCTGACGGTACTCACATGTATCGCAAGTATGGGTTAATCATATGCAAAATATGTAAAATTAATTCAGAAGTTTTTCGTCTCTTATTTTGGGGAATCCTCCTCCTGGGGTGGGGGTGTGGGGGTGGGGGGGGGGGGCGGGGGGGGGGGTGGGTGGGGTGGGGGAGGTGGTTTTTATGGAAAACCCTGAGTATACCTTTTTTTTTTTTAGTTTTTCAATTTTTATTCTATTTTTTTCTATTTTTTTTTATTTGGTTGGTGTCCAGCCGGATGGGGATTGTAGAGCAGGTCACGAACACTCACATCTTTCAAGGGATTTTCCTTTAATTTGTGAACTACTTTTCTAGCAATTGTAGAAATTAAGTAGTGAAGTACATCAAAACTATGAAATAAACACATTTTTATTCATTTGGAATCATTGTAGTCACTCTAATAAAGTGTTCAATACTTAATCTAAATAATATTTTTATTTGAGATTCTTCAATAGTAGCCCACTTTGACCTTGATGAACAGCTTTGCACACATCTTGGCGGTCTCTCAACCAGCCTTCATGATTGTAGTTCACCTAGATGCATTTCAATAACATGTGTGCCTTAGTTACATACATAGTTAATTTGTGTAATTTCTTTCCTTCTTAATGCATTTGAGCCAATCAGTTGTGTTGTAACAAGGTAGGGATGGTATACAGAAGATAGCCCTATTTGGTAAAAGACCAAGTCCATATTATGGCAAGAACAGCTCAAATAAGCAAAGAGAAACAACAGTCCAGCATTACTTTAATACATGAAGGTCAGTCAATCTGGAAAATGTAAATAACTTTGAAAGTTTCTTCAAGTGCAGTCTGGAAAACGTAATAACTTTAAAAGTTTATTCAAGTGCAGTCATAAAAACCAGCAAATAAATAACACTGGCTTTTATGAAAAGATTCCGGCATTCGCTGCGAGCAGGGTTCGAACCTGCGCGGGAAGATCCCATTGGATTTCAAGTCCAACGCCTTAACCACTCGGCCATCGCAGCTGCTGTGCATATCTCGTAGAAACTGAGWTCAAATAATGTCTTTCCATACCCGTCGTTAATTTGATACAATGTYCTTTGGCTCTGCTTTCTACAGTGATTTGTTTGTATCTGATTGTAGTAAATTGTTACAATTTGGGACGTAGAGCGGCGCACATAAATACACATTGGTATCAACAGCGTGAGATGGCACATAATAGCCTACAAAACCAGGGCTATATGTATTTTTATTCCATTCCTTTACTTAGATCTGTGTGTWTCAGATATTTGTTGTGGAATTGTTAGATATTACTTGTTAGATATTGCTGCACTGTCGGAAATAGAAGCACAAGAATTTCGCTACACTAGCAAAAACATCTGCTAACCATGTGCTCGTGACCAATACATTTGATTTGATTTGATCGATGAATAGCCTACATTAGCAATACTTTGTGCATCATTCTTGAAACAAGCTTCAGCTTTCTCTACAGAAATACTAATTGTAGTTGTGTCCATCCTTCATATTTGGATGCACGCACGCAGATGCAACATCTGTGCATTTGTCTAGGTGGCACTAGTGAGCTATGCATTTTCATCAGTGTTCTGTGGTGATTGACATGAACCGAAGATTCTGTGATTGAACCACAAAGTTGAAAATGTAATTGTTTGGTTGAACCTTCAACTAACCCCCTGACAACACAACACAAGGTATTATCAAACAGTTTAATATTTTTTCAGATATTAAGGTTTCCTATCTTTGGTAAAATAC
>NW_019951605.1:0-5473 GCF_002910315.2 Salvelinus sp. IW2-2015 | reverse complement strand
CGTGTGCGTGTGTGTGCGTGCGTGCGTGCGTGCGTGCGTGTACGTGCTCCTGCCAGAGAGCACTTAATAGCTGTCAGCTCTTTACCTCCCACTGTTAACATCTGCTATGCTTAACGTTGCCATGTAACTCGGTGGTACATCAGATGCAGGCTAATAGAATCAAATGATCCCACGCTGCCAACCCTTATCACGTTACACGGACACATTTCATTATGACGCAACAAGCAGATTTGTTGTTAGATGATTATCAATCTAGAGTAAGCTTGAGGCTGGCGTAAAACCTAAACATACTGCTCACGTAAGGCGTGTAAGTAATCTACTTAAATCCCTATTTTCTTATCACATCACATTCATATTAAATTAGTAGCTAATAGCGTGTAACGAGAGTTAGATACAGTTTATGGTCATTTCCTGCCGTTTAAGTATATCATTTCGGATATTCAATTCAAACGGCAATTCTTGGCTACATGTTGTTTCCGAAATTGTTCACTGTTGACAATGTTTTCAGCTGAAGTGAGTCTTTTTGATAATAACATTTTACTTCAATATATGCACATTACACATTTAGTTACCATTTGAGATTTTTCAGGTGCGGATTTTGAACAATGTCAAAGTATCTGCCATACTTTTAGCAGTAATGAACTGACTAGTCAACCAAGATACAAGACCCACCTCTGCTATAATGTACATTTAAAAAGAGCTCTGTTTCTAAGTGAGTGTGTCTGGGAGTGTGAAAGGCCAGGACAGAGGAACAATGACAGCTGTCTGTCTGTCTCTGGCATGGCATTGTTGCTCAGGCATTTGGGCCAGGACCTGACATACATCCAAGATGCAGACTCGCTGGACTACCCCCAACTACCCCCAATTCCCCCATTGATGTTTGTTCAAAATCAATAAAAATGATCTTGGAGTCCATACGCCATTTGGCAGCTCCATCTTGTGGCGTCATCTTTAGACTATAGAGGCCATACTGTACAATGGAGTAGCCGAGCGCATGTAATTTGTCAAGCTAATCTCCAGCACTCTTACATTGATTTTTCCCCCTCTCCTGATTCCTTAGCCTCTAGTCATTATGAACACAAAAACGAACTTAATCATATAGTGTGTTAATGCATGGGTCACAATAACCTCCATGTTCTTGCCCTCTGGTAATTTCAGGCTTTCTTTATATTTTCTTCTGAAATCTTTTTACAGGTCACTGTCCTATTTTTGGAAAATGGAAAATGTACAGTTGCGCAAATGTTGGCCTAATCTTTTCTGAACTAGAATAGAAATGTATGTAAAATCTCTTCTTCTCTCTCCTTGATTATGTTTTATAAACTGTATGTTTGATATGATCATACACAGGGAGTATTCTCTTCAAATGTATTTTATATACAGTGCCTTCAGAAAGTATTAACACCGCTTGACTTTTTCACATTTTGTTGTGTTACAATGTGGGATTAAAATATATTTACACAAAATACTTTGTAATGTCAAAGTGGAATAAAAATAAAAATATGAAAAATAAAACATGAATGTATCTTGATTTGATAAGTATTCAACCCCCTGAGTCAATACATGTTAGAATCCCCTTTGGCAGCGATTACAGCTGTGATTCTTTCTGGGTAAGTCTCTAAGAGCTTTCCACACCTGGACTGGGCAACATTTGCCCATTATTCTTTTGAAAATTATTCAATCTCTGTCAAATTGGTTGTTGATTATTGCTAGACAACCATTTTCAGGTCTTGCAATAGATTTTCAAGCAGATTTAAGTCAAAACTGTAAATTGGCCACTCATGAAAATTCACTTTTTTTTGGTATGCAACTCCAGTGTAGATTTGGCCTTGTGTTTTAGATTATTGTCCTGCTGAAAGGTGAATTCATCTCCTGGTGTCTGGTGGAAAGGAGACTGAATCAGGTATTCCTCTAGGATTTTGCACATGCTTGGCTCCATTCCATTTATTTTTCATCCTGAAAAACATTCCAGTCTTTAATGATTACAAGATTACCCATAACAGGATGCAGCCACCACTATGCTTAAAAATATGGAGTGTGTAGCTACTTTGTATTCAGAACCAAAATGTAATTGCTTTGCCACATTTTTACAGTATTGCTTTGGTGCCTTGTTGCAAACAGGATGCATGTTTTGTACGATTTATTCTATACGGGCTTCCTTCTTTTCCCTCTGTCAATTAGGTTAGTGTTGTGGAATAACTACAATGTTGTTGATCCATCCTCAGTTTCCCCCTATCACAGCCATTAAAGTCTCTAACTGTTTTAAAGTCGCCATTGGCCTCATGGTTTACTTCCTCTCTGGCAACTGAGTTAGGAAGGCCGCCTGTATCTTTGTACTGACTGGTTGTATTGATACACCATCCAAACTGTAATTAATAACTAACACCATGCTCAAAAGGATATTAAATGTCTCTTTTTTACCCATCTACCTCCCTGATCTTTGTGGTTTATTCTGTGTTTGAAATTCACTGCTGGACTGAGGGACCTTACAGGTAATTGTATGTGTGGGGGTACAGAGATGAGGTAGTCATTCAAAAATCACGTTAAACACTATTATTGCACACAGTGAGTCCATGCAACTTATGTGACTTGTTAAGCACATTTTTGCTCCTGAACTTTAGGCTAGCCATAACAAAAGGGTTGAATACTTACTGACTCAAGACATTTCAGCTTTCCATTTTTAATTAATTAGTAAACATTTCTAAAAACATAATTCCACTTTGGCATTAGGTAGTGTGTGTAGGCCAGTGACACAAAACCTACATTTAATCCAGTTTAAATTCAGGCTGTAACAACAAAATATGGAAAAAGTAAAGGGGTGTGAATACTTTCTGAAGGCACTCTATGCCATTTGAGACAAAGATTGTGTTGTATATAATCAAATCATAGTTGTCGAACACTATTGAATTCTACAAAACATATTTATATGGCCTTGGCATAGCCCACCTGAGAATTCCTAACATCGGACACGTTGTATTAGAGCTAATAGACAAACCTAATTTCTCCATATATCAATGGTACTCAGTCCTGAATAAAGTATACCATTCAAAGGAGCTTACTGGCTACCTCATGCCTGCATGAATAACTATGATGGATTTAACCCTTCTGCCATCAATCAGGCTGAGAGACTACTCTAGATGGCGGTGATGATAATGTTGTTGGTTGGTTTGTTTTTGGATTACAATCCACTCCAGAGCAGAGTTTGATTTTAAGTGGATGTCCTCTATATAGTAGCTGGTAAGACACACAACATACTGTTATACTCATGCCATTCAGAACAATGGTTTTCACAGAGCATGACAACGTGGCACAGCACTAAGCCTATTACTCTTTTCACCTTCCCAGAGTTCTGCTCAAAATGCCACGTACCAATAGGGGTTGCTGTCACTATCGGGAACCTTATTAAATAATCCAAGCATATCCAGCACTATCACAAACAACACACTGTGAATCTATATTTCTTGTGTTGTTTGCCAAAAGTATAATTTACACCAAAGCTCTTGAAAAAAAAAACTCTTGTGGCATCTGTGTCACCTACTCTCTTCAAGGCTTTACTTCTCATGTGCTTATCTGCTCCAGTCAAATGTATTTCTTATCGAAGAGAGTGAGGGGGGAGCCTTCTGACAATACTGCTGTTATCAAATTTCTTCAGCCGAGTCCCCATGTCATTCAGCAGTCAGATGGTCTCCAGTTTGATTGATGGATGGGCTTCCCAACAAATAAAAAGGGATCAACAGCTTTGCACCTCTCTCCCCATCGGAGACCCGAGTGAAACATTCCTCCGTAACAAAGGCGGGATTACGGATGTATTAGCTCTCCATCGACCACGGCCTCCTGCTCCTGTCAATACTTTGCACATAATAACCTGAAGCAACGATAAGGAAACAAAAGGCCAGCGAGATAGGAGCCGGATGGAAAGATAAATCAATAGGAGTGAGGGAAAGTTTTTTCAAAGACACACTGTCAGGCCTGGGGAAGAATTTCTTCGGACGAAGCAGTGGGATAATGGCCCCTGACACGAGGACAATGAGCCCTCCAGGCCCATCAGGGGACTGCCGGTTGGTCGGTCGGCTGGCCTCAATAGGACCAGGAAGATAAGAGGCACAGGGGACGGTCGGTGAGTCCACTCAGCCCCACTCACAGGGACACAACACAAGGGCTGTGCTGGACCCTCAGCCCTCTGGCATCCTCAATGCTCCTTCTGTTAGTTTCTATCGTTATGCAACATGTATTTCAATGAATCGCTGGTGCACTGAGAGAACAGTGTCCACATAGCTTTGCAGAGGCTCCTCATGAGTGTCTGTCTGAACATATCAAGGTTACATTCACATTTCCTATAGCCATTCCTGATCATTTTCACTTCTTCTCTGATAGGCCCAAGGTAACTAATGTGATTTATGGCTTTATGTGGACACATTTCTGGAATAGTATAAAGCCTTTTCATTTACCAACCCTGAGCGACTACTGGAAGTGTATAAGTGTCTCCAGTGACAAAGAAACATTTTGGAGGATTTGTTGGTTCACAAATCTGGGGAGGTTATACAGTACTAATACCTGGACGAGAGGAAATCAGGGTAATTGTTTCCCCATTCCTAATTAATTAATTTCCCTCCTGTTTCACTAACCCATCATATGTCTGGTGTTGGAAGGTGCAAGTAATAAAGAAAGAAAGAAAGAAAGAAAGAAAGAAAGAAAGAAAGAAAGAAAGAAAGAAAGAAGATAAGAAAGAGGAGAGGGGGGGGAACTAGAGCTCTGGAAAATTAATGCGAAATGAGAAAAGAGGCTATGCATGTTCTGTCTGCAGAAGGCTGTCACACAAAGACACATAATAAACCCTCGGAACAAACAGCACTTCAAAAAAATAGCCCAGAAACAGTGAGCAAATTCAATTACAGAAGTAATTAGAAGATATAGGGCAAGGGCTGCCTTTGGGACTTGGCAGAAAAACATGAATTATATAGGAGTGAATAGGAGGAGGTTGCATTGTAATTAAGAGGCAATCACCTATGTCAATGACTACCTTTAAAAAAAAACACAGAATGGAAACTATTAATTCCAGTGATCAAAAATATTTTGAAGATGATTAATACTGCAAATTCAATTTCAAAGACTCATTTCTGAAAAGATTAGCAAGCAATCACATTCAATGTTGCTCCTTCTTGGCATTTATATTGCTAATTAATTTTGATAATTTGCAGAGGCATTTGAGAATTATCTGTAAAACAGCAAAGGCAGCATTTGGCAAATATTCTGTCTTCACTGTTTAACAGTGCTTTCAGTTCTTGCACCGGCAGAGATCTACTGAAAAGCCCGTCTTCAAACTGAGACCTTTCAAAGCAAACTGAGCAAAACGTACAATTTCACCACAACTTCTCTTATCATTCATAGTGCCTCCTCCTAATGAGACAATAGCCGCAATTAAATTACCAATAAAATAAAATAAATAATAACTTTGCTGATTTACCTCTCATGGGAA
>NW_019951604.1:0-5474 GCF_002910315.2 Salvelinus sp. IW2-2015 | reverse complement strand
TTTTCCTGTTGCTCCTAGGCTGCTGGTAGAGTGCCAGTACACTCCTGGCTCTGTGGTGAGTGTTGGCTTCCTGGTCAAGACCCCCTCCCTGGGCCCCTCCATTCAGGCGCCAGGGCGTGTTGGGGGTCCAGCTCAGGATTGCCACAGGTACGCAGCTTTAGTTGCTCACACATCTCACTAATTTTGCTGCTGTCGTTTCTCCAACTCCACACTCCAGTGGTAGTGGTCGTCTTGCATGTAAACTTATAAAGGTTACTTTAGAGCATTTAACAGTATGCAATTTGCTTTGAACCGACAAAGCATTGTCAAGCACCTGGAAAGGATGAACATTATTATATTACACATTAAAGTAACACCCTTTCCCCACTTCCTCACTCCAGACATGCAGTACAGTAGCTCTCTACCCCCAAGTACCACCGGCCCTTGCAGATGCTCTTGGGTAAACACCCTTACAACCTTGAGGTGCGTCTGCTCCAACCCCACCTACGATAGACAAAGTGGTCCTCTGCCTGGTTACGAACAACGTCATGGTGCGGTCTCTGGCGTTGGTGTGGCGGATCTAAACCCCAGATCTCAGGGAACAGACTGAAGGTCATGTGGTATCCTAACTCTATAATGGGTACGCTGCAGGGTTTACCTTTGAACTTCTAGGCTCATACATGTCTGGTGTTCACAACAATAGTGAGCCTCACAAGTATTTTGGGGACAGTGAAAACTTTTTAATTAAAAAAAGAACGTTTTTGGTTCTGTAATCCAGCACCTTTGGTTTGTATGATACTCTATTGAGTGTTAACGTGTCAGAACTGTCAGATTGTAATTTTGAGGTAGTATTTTTCATCGAATCGGTGAAAGCCGTCTAGAGAAATTAGCAGCAACTGTGTTTTGCAGCTCGTAATTCCCCCCTTTTTTTTAGGAGATCGCATAAAGCATTGGGACAACTTCATTTATGTGTATTAATAGGTGAGTCAACAGGATAAGTATTTTCTCCGCAATAAGTTCCCTAAGTCACCCGAATGATTGAGATTTAAACTTGATTGGATGTTCTTTTGCGTGTTTGTTTTGGTGGTTCCAGAATTATATTGTGCCCAAGTAGAAATGGAATGATAACATATATTGTACTTGTCACTTTAATTGTAAATAAGAATAATAAGGTAATAACTTCTAAGTATTAATGTGGCCAATGCTACCATGGTTAGTGGGATATACGCATGTTGGGAATATTCTAATGAAGTCGTAGTGGAAAGTTAAGACAGCGGATAATGTTCAAATATCAATACCCGGACCATAAGAACATGCAAACTTCTTACACGATTGGAAATAAAGTGATTCAAAATGACACAAGTAGATTATTTACCAATGTCTATTTCTCTAGTTGGGGCACAAAATAATCTGGAAACGCTAACCAAACAAAACGAGACAAATGCATCACACAACAAGTTTTAGAAGTGACCATGCCTTGAATGTAATAACATCTGGGGATGCCTAGGAATATGGGATGTAATACCTAAACTGTTGACTACTTAATAAACAAGTTGAATTCTCGTCGTCGTCACCCCCCAGCCCATCTTTAGGGACAATGTTACAAAACAGTGTCTGTAATAATTTCTAAACGTTTCATCCTATCTACGAAAAGTATTAATGAAAAATACCCTAAAATGAAAGCTGACAGTCTTCACTTAAACCTCAGTCATTAGAGATCGTATTGCATTTCAGAACAACAAATGTCACGGTCCTTTGTAAAGTCACTTAAGTTGTCGGGCTGCTCTAAGTACATGTAGATTTAGAGAGTAATTATTATTTATAGTTGATTTAAAGTTTACAAACTGCACATATGATGTCAGTTTGGCAGAGAACCATCCACATGGAGGAGAAGAGGGAGACATCTTTCAGACAGAGGGCTTTCTTGTTGCGGATGAATAACCACATTCTGGCCTCTGTAGTGCTGTCCTATACCATCTGGGACCCGGACTCTCAGAAGTCTCCCCCATTCTCCCACCGCCCACCATCCTACCAGCACAGTGCCAAAGACTACGACGGTTCATCCATCTCCACTTTCCAGTTCCTCACCTCTGGACAGAGCTCAGCACATTGGAGGACCATGAAAGACGGTGAGGGCTGCCCCCTGCCACTAGACCCTTTAACTTGGAGCCAATGGCTTGTCTTAAGTTTAAAAAGTAAGCCATCTTCCCCTCGTCTTTTTTATTTTTTCTTTTTTGCTCAATTCTCAGTGGATCCTGGCGAGTAATGGCATACGACCCTGGCTTCCCACCACCTTCATATCCACCTATCCCTAGCGAGCCTTTAGTTGACTATATATCTATCAAATGGTCAATATGGAAACAACATGAGTTGTTGAGTTCCTTAGGCCAGAAGGCGCCGAAAAACAGAGGCCAGTTAAAGATGCAGACACCTGGTCTGTAGGTGTGGCTGACTTGCTTTTATCTGACCCTCGATACCCTTTTCCTCTGTTTCTCGCTCTCACTCCTTCCCCTCAGATCTACTTCATGTGTTCTAACCTGACAGTGTGATTCGCCGTCTGGAAACAGGCGCAGCCTGTGTGTGGATGGATTGCTTTGGCCAGTGACTGTAAGGAACCGCACGGACACAATGTTCAGCCGCTATGGATACGGCAGAGGCCTAGCGTCAAAAGTAGTGCACTATATAGGGAGCTAGGGTAACCATTTGGGATGCATACATAACTCACAGAATTTATTTTATGTAAAAAATTATTATTTAATTCCAGAAATGGAGCAAAAGGCTGACGTGTGGTTGCTCACACAGCAAAAAAAATTATGGTTTTGTAAATTAAGGCCTACTTGAATTATTTAAGAGGACTAATGCATTTCCTGCCTCTGTTCCACAGAGAAAAGATGGACAGAAGCAATAGGTCATGGTAAGATTAACTGTAGGATTTTTCTCTTTGTCAGTGGACAGATTCAACCAGCAGGTAGGGAGGTCACAACTCAGATTACAGAATTAGTTAGATACTTCATACATTCCTGCACTGAAAAAATATAAACTCTATTCCTATGGAAAACGTCACTCAATAAGATAATAATGCATTGAATTATTATTATTGTTCTCGTTTGATCAGAATGTGTTTTTCTTTGCCAGGTAACAGCGAAACGTGAAATTAACAGCCTATAAACACCAGTGGGGGTTTAGAACTGACCTGATAGGAGAGTCTCTGGTGATGGTCCCATAGTTGAGGGTGATGGACTGGACCGTGTTGATGATCTCCACCATGTAGATTACTGTTTGGCCTACCTCCTGTTAGAACATTAGGGTTCAGTTCAGTAGGGAGAAAACATTTTCAAACTGAACTTGTCCAATTACAAACAGATTGATGTTGTCCACTGCAAAACATTATGCTACATGAACCCTACCCAGATGTCATTCACTGCCTGACTTTACGAAGTAGAACTGTTAAAAGAAAACAATTCACCCATTTTTTTTTAAATTTTATATCTGAGCCATGTTCCATGGGTCACTTCATGTTTTCATGCGCATCTGCATTCTTAATCAGAAACATTTTGTGACTGTATCAACTGTAGACTAATGAAACAAATACCAAAAGATAGTTTGACTGAAKGTTCCTTTAAGCCCAGCGCCCTCCAGAGCACAAATTGATTCAGACATTTTGGAGAGCAATGTTAACGAAGTGCAGCCATTCAGTAACCCATGAGGCTGAATGGAGTCCCAACCACTGCTAATCAAAACTGTACAAGAAGATAATTAAGGGCCACTCACGTATCTGTGGGCCCCGCAGCCACCCAGTGGGATCTTGAACAGGGCGTAGTCTGGAGTCACCCTCTGAGGGGCGCAGGTGGGGTGGCCAGCGGCAGTGAGCAAGGCGGGGGACAGAGGGGGGTCCGTGAGGGAGGCGGGCACCSTAAAGACAAAGTGGCGGTCCAATGTGCATTCTGGGAAAGGACATGTATACACTCTGGGTTAGCTAAAGGTTATATAAAGGTCATGGATCTAGAGTGGCATTCCCCAAGGTTTTGACTGATATTGGGACCCTATATATCTCAGACAAYTAAGATTCATTGYAAGGGTGAATCTTAATTGTATTTTCTTGATTCCTCGTGTCCTCTTCCTGCTTTCTAGATGATCAGGAGCGGACAAAAGAATCAAGAAAATACAAATTGTGATTMATTTGGGGTTATACTTACCATCCATGGAGTAGTAGCAGGCAGAGGGCTTGGTGCTGTAGCAGCAGCCCAGAGAGAGACACTCTGCCTGGGATAGAGGGCGGCGGCCGCAGGGGAGGCGCTGGTCACTGGGAAGGTTACACTCTACAGGGGATACACAGGAAATGTCAATGGACAGGAGTGACCAGTAATCTGAATGAGCTGGATATAAAATCCTACATWTCCCCTTAYTTCCATTCAGACAACACAGGACAGGTAAGGCTCAATGCTCGCTCACCATTAAAAACAAATGAAGCAATTTTAAAAAGATTGACGTTTCAGCCATTAAAGCATTCATCAGAACGAGGATAACCTGTTATGTTTCTACCTTGATGAGAAACTGGTATGGAAACTGGACAGGACAACTGGGCCTTTCCTTTTTGTCCGTTCAACGTGGAGTAAATCACATCTATGCGGTGCTCTTTACCCTGTTAGGAACAAAGATCGGAGTCAGTTTAGCCTTTTAGACCATAATGAAWGAGATTACATGGACAGGCAGGACCTGATCCTTGATCAGCACATAAAACACACCTGGACAGTCATGTGACAGGAGTTGAAGCGGAGGTTCAGGGTGATCATGCCATCCTTTCCCTTGCTTGCCACATACCCACAATGCTTTGGGGCATCCTTCAGGCTCATCTCATTCCCTTCGATGTCTGAGAATGATTTGTAGCCATTATTGCACAATCACTAAGACATTTTGAAAATAAATGCCCATATTTTGTTTAACAAAGCCATTATTTACATTTAAGACCAAACTGCAGTTCTGGTGAAACATCGTATGGTACCACACAAACCAACACATTTTCCCCAAACCCTAATAAACTGAAAAAAAAGCTTAGGTCCTCAACCATGTTAGAATTCAACTCATGCAGGGATGATGACAACCATATGCACCTGAAACATACACCATCCCCCAACAGACACACTTACTTACCCTTGACAACGATTCCAGATATGGGACCTGGGGGAAGCTCCACCCTCATGTGGCGAGAGAGCAGAAGACGTGTGCTTGGGGGGAGTGGGAGGCCTGCTGTGGGTCATTGGTGGGAGGGGTGGTGGTAGGGTGTGGGGTGGTGGGGTCACAGTTGACGGGCAATGGAGCTCCAGAGTTCTGTATTGCCCCAGGACTGTGTCCCAAAAACTTCAGGGGGAGGGAGGGCTGGTGTGGGTTGAGGCCTGGATGAAAAAAAGAGGGAGGAAACGTTGGGTTTAACAGCCCAAACAACAACTTCCACTTCAATGGGCCACATCAAAATAGCAAACTGTGAGGTCCATTTT
>NW_019951603.1:0-5474 GCF_002910315.2 Salvelinus sp. IW2-2015 | reverse complement strand
CCCCCCTTTTAAAAGTCAGTATATTCAGTGTGACTTCCTCGTCTGATGAGTCACTCACCTCAGTGTTCTCCTGCTCAACAGCAGGAACATGTCTCTTTTTCTTTTGTTGGAATGTCTCTTTCTTGTTTTCAGTCTTTGACGATATCTCTGAGCTCTTTTTGTTTCTGTAGGCTTGTTCGATGTGGCCCTTTTTATTAACAGGCCCAGCAATTCATGCCCTTACACCAGCATGTAGACGTCTGATGCCCCGCTTTGCCACAGTGGAAGTATGTGCCTTGTTTTCCCCGTCTCTGATTTTAAGTTGCATTTCTGTGCTCTCGTCCTGATTAACTCAAGTGCTGAGCCTTTTTAGCAGCTAGTTCCATTGACAAACGGACTTCAATGACCATTGCCAAGGTCAGATTACTTTCAGTCAATAGTCTCTTTTATGTAGTTTCACTCCGTAGCCCACAGTCTGCCTCTAGTGGTGTCATTTAGAACAGGGCTCCCCAACTGGCGGCCCGTGGGCTGAATTTGGCCCGTGGGTGGTTTTATTTGGCCCCACAAATTTTCTGAGCAACTGGATAAATCATTTTTGGACACAGAAGACTGTAAAAACACCAGGAAATCAGCTCAAATTGACTTTAATCCCTCCCCCCCCCCAAGTATTCTCACGCATAATAGAGAGACACGTGTGATTGTATAGAAATGTAAGCAAGGTTTATTAAGTTTTAGTCAAATATTATATATGTTTGGGATTCTTGCGGTCAAATTGCAGCCTACAAATGATTTGTAATTATGTTCTGGCCCCTTAGACCATCCGCTCAAGAGAAAATCGGCCTGATTTAGAACATCATTGAGCTCTGATAGTTTCTTTAATGCAGCAGCAAACATTATAACTGATTCTCCCTTTTCCTGATTTCTTCTGTGGAACCTTTCAGCAATAACTAGTGGTTTTGGTGAAAAATGTCCTTTAAATATTGCCACAATATCCCCATATGTCTTATTACCTGGCCTGTCTGGCTTTAGTAGGCTGTTGTCACACCCTGGCCTTAGTTATCTTTGTTTTCTTTATTATTTTAGTTAGGTCAGGGTGTGACATGGGGGGTGTATGTGTTTTGTATTGTCTAGGGGTTTTTGTATGTTTATGGGGCAGTGTTCAGTCTAGGTGTATGTATGTCTATGGTTGCCTAGATTGGTTCTCAATTAGAGACAGCTGTCTATCGTTGTCTCTGATTGGGAACCATATTTAGGCAGCCATATTCATAGTTCGTGGGTGATTGTCTATGTCTTTACGTTAGTTGCTTGTGTCTGCACTTTTGTTTTATAGCTTCACGGTCGTTTGTTGTTTTTGTATAGTTTGTCAGGTTCGATTTCGTGTTCGTCTCGTTAATAAAGAAGAGTATTGTTATCCGCTGCGCCTTGGTCTCCTCTCTTCCACAATACGATGATCATGACCGCTGTGTGTAAATTAAAGTGTCTTTTGGTCCATTACACAAAAAATGTAGGACAATTCTAAGTCTCATTAATGTGATGTCAAGAACAAAATATTCAACCGTCTGTTATGAGCTCTACTGCTCAACCTTCATTAAACTGTTAAATTTTCCAACAATATCGCTGACATTTTTCGTTTCACAATAGGCTCCACAATTAGGCTTGTCACTTCATTCGATCTTGTCTCAACCATCGGCAATTTTCTTTCTGACCATATTTTCCTCAGTCATGAATACATTCACTTCACTCTTGACATCTCATCCTTATGTTTTATGTTGTCTTTTTTATCCTTAGCAGTTTTTAATTGCTAAGTTGTCTTCACATGAATAAATGTCCTTTACTCACTGTATAACTTCCTCCTTTTTATCAAAATTAGGGTTTTCCTGCTCCGATAATACGACTTGATCTTTTCGTACTGTCATGACGATGCTAAATACCCTCTCTTAGCTAATCGCGTGCACTTCGGCTCTGCTAACAAACTGTGCTAAGATTAGCCGAGACTGCACCCCAGAAAATACGTTTTTAAAAGGTTAAAAGCGACTTCTTTCCGGAAATAATTATTTCCTGTAGGTTCAGACTTACTAGTTCGCCAATCTTTTTGTAATAGTCTGTGGGTTTTAACGCACATCTTTATAACAATTCAATTAAGTGATGCGAATGGAGGATGTTTCGGACTCAGTTGACAAAGATTTATCTTGACGTGCTCGGTCTTCAACTCGATAGAACCCATGATGCCTCGACACAACCAATACAGCCAAGAATGACAGCTTATTCCTGTAAGTATTTGTTTAGGATCTTAGTTGATATTTTTGTTTTTTTAAGGAAGCCTGTGCGAAAAATGCGCTCCGCAATTCTGGTTGCTGAAATTCTAGTAGTGTATAGTTTAATGTTAGTTTTGATCGTTGAAAAAAATTAAGTATAGTGTAGAAGGCAACATATGTCAGAGTCATAGGCCGCGGGCCGACATCGGCCGCGAGAAGTTTTTTACGGCTCTGGGATGATCTTACGATCTTATTATTAGATACCGGCGCCGCCAGACGCAGAAAGCGGCAACCGCCGGAGATCTTTTACCGGCACCAATACTAAAATTTCCCGACGACTACTTTTGCCACTGCACATGCCAACGGTGACGCACCGAGCATAGGCTGGATGTCATTTCAATCTCACATATTTATCTGGCACAGAGCTGCAGTCGTCAGCATCAGTAAATTAACATTTCAGATACCATCAAAATGGCAAAACGGAAGGTGGACTGAGAACGGCGGGGGTTTCAAACAGGTGGGAGTCCGGAGTATATGTTCACGGAGGTAGCTGGAAAAACCTGTGGTGTCTTCTGTGTGGGAGAACTGTGGCGGTAGCTGAAAGAGAGTAAGCTGAGAACGACATTATGAACGATTGACACGCCGGACCAAGAAATAACAGACATATGACCATATTGGAACAGATAGGCTACAAAGCAGGAGGCAAGAATATTAAAACGAGGCTCAAAGTCTCGACAGGGTCTCTGGTTCAAAAAAGCAATCACAGAGGCCAAAGGACTGCTGTCAAGGGCAGTTTTTTTATTTGGCAGAAGAGATCGCTAATCAGCCCGGCCCATTTCGGAGGGGGATTTTATCATCAAAACTGCTCGATTAAGTTTGTGGCGAGTTTGCCCACCCAGAAAGAGGCAACTTTTTTTTAAAAAGTGTGAGTCTGAGAGAACACCCATTTGCCGAGAGGAAGTAACCAGTTGTCCATCATCTAAAGACAGCTGTGAAAAAGGGAGAAAAGATTTCAATTGCATATTTCCTTAGGGCTGTTGGAATGAGAGCACCGGACTTTCTGGACGATAGTTGGCTGCCCAGTTGTTCAATTTTCATCCTGCGGAGTGGATCTTCCAGCCTAAGCGGACGAGGAGTTTCTTGGCTTTTTTAAGTCCTAATGCATGGCACAACTACGCGGCATGATTTGTATGAAGAGGTGTCAATGGATGTGTAAATGAGATGTTGAGCTGCCGTTTTGGGAAAAACTCGTCAGGGTTTGACACCGCGGAGACTGCGATGTGTGCGACACAGGAGCGGATGGTGGGAAGATTACGGAAAAAGAATGCAAGAGGAAAAACGCGACAGGTTGAGCTGACTAAGTTTATCATTGTATAAACACCGAGCGAAGCGTTGTGCGGTAAAAGGCTTGGAACATGGAGCGCATGTAATGAGATCATCACCGCAAGTACTTTATCAGAGCCAAGTGTTGGAATCACCACGCCAGTGTCAAGGGCATTCTTCGACGGATATGTTAGAAACGGAGCATGGTGATTTGCTTAGTCACACAAGGTAGGTGCGGATGGCTAAAGGGAAAGGTGCTTTGCACAAGGATTGTTTTTCGAGCTTCGTGAGGAGATTTTGTTTCTACTGTTTACTTGGACAGCGCAAGGCAAGACATCCAACAGCAAACTCCGAGACAAGGAAGTAAAATGTTTCTTGTGTGAAATGGCTTTTCTGTGTGACATTAAGAGTCTAACTTGAATGCATAATTGAACTTTGCGCTGCAGGGTTCGGGATCATGTCATTTCTGATATGTAAGTCCTAAGTTGAGGCATTTTAAAACAACTGACTCTTGGGACGACGCAAGATGCGGAAAGAAAAAATTTGAGCCACGATTAATATTATGATCAACTGTTCCATTTTGATAGACAGGGACGGATGCGTCCGGATGCTGGAGGGTACCAGGGTTTGTGGTACTGGGCTGACGCCATTAATTCGACATGAGGATTAAGAAATGAATCCTGGAAGCGTCGTATGGTCCTATTCCGGTGTTCATCGGACCATGGTCGGATACTGACATATGAATGGATGGCAAGGAGAATATCAACAAACTATGCACATAAAGAATTAAACATAGATTGGGATCGTGAAAAAAACATGTGGAATTGTCTTTCTGTTTTTTTTTATCCCAGCTGCCAGACCATGAAGAGAAAAAGATCTTGTAGAGTTCGTCCGTCTGCAATTTGCATCAGCTTGAAAAAATTAGTACCGCGACCATAAGAAAAAGGAGGAAAATCTGAAAGAATTAAGAAACTATCACAAAATCAACTGGCTAGCAGATCTTCTAAGGCTCTGACCACGGTCGATATTTCTTTAAAGCCTACAACCCCATGACGTGCTCCTTTGATGCACGGCCATATACCCGATTAACAGATTACAAAAGATATCTCGGTAACATCTCATCTATTCAGACATGATGAAAATAGAATATTCTGTCCTTTATAAGACGCGAGACCGTGCCGACGCAGTGAGTGTCGATTCTCGGATCTACGGAGCGCATAGTTGGCTGATAAAATAGGTATGCTTGCGCGATTTCGAACGCCGATTTGCTGACTCTTGACGACAAAAACAGGAGTTGGAAATACTGCTATCCGGTATACCCATTTGCTGTTGAGGGCGTGGAAAGCTCACAAACCTGTTCCGCAAATGGAGTTTGATTTATGACTCCAATGCACAAGCAATGAGCCCTGAGGGCACAAATGAATATCGGCAGTTGGGTTGCTCACTGCTTGGCGGTGCCTAGTAAAGGCGGATGTTTTATTCTCGTGGTTTAGGCAAGGACTGTCTGAACGTAATCCCCTACTCGTGCGGTGTTAGGTTGATGCAAGGTGTATATGGAATTGATAGTCTTTCGTATTTTTGAATTCTTAAGATCTTGTTTGAGATTATTCTATTCGATAATTTCCGTTCCCATCGAACTGAAGGATGCACATACTGTTTATACTACGTGCCGTGCGACGCCTATTGCATCGGAGTCACCCCGCGAGGCATCGCACAGCGTGTGTAGCTGACCTAGTAATCCTTTGTGTGCGATATCGCGAGCGTTGCTGCTATACGTCATTCTGGCGGTTAAGTATGGCTGTTCACCTATTTATATCGTTTCCTCTTGACGAAGTGGGGTACTAGCGTGGGCTTATGTTTTGTAGAGTGTCTATGTTGGCAGAAAATACCTGTGGTGAACAACTGTTTTCTTTGATG
>NW_019951602.1:0-5476 GCF_002910315.2 Salvelinus sp. IW2-2015 | reverse complement strand
AAACAAACAGTGAGAACACCCTACCTAAATATGACTCTTAATTAGAGGAGAACGCAAAACACCTGCCTCTAATTAAGAGCCATACCAGGCAACCACAACCAACATAGAAACAGATAACATAGACTGCCCACCCAAAACACATGCCCTGACCTAAACACATACAAAAACAACATAAAACAGGTCAGGACCGTTACAATCGGCACCCGGTGAACAATGGGTTAACTGCCTTGATCAGGGGCAGAACGACAGATTTTTACATGGTCAGCTCAGGGATTCGATCCAGCAATCCTTCGGTTACTGGCCCAATGCTCCTACCCGCCAGTCTACCTACCGCCCCCCGTTGTAATGATTACTCCATGCTAATAGAGTGGCAGGAGGAGCCACCCAATTTTGATATTGTACCTCACAACAAAATACTCAAAGAGGAGTTCCACCTGGGGGATATAGTGGATGTTGTGTGGGAGGACGAGAGTTCTCCTGCCAAAGTGATTGAAACAAGTGGTAGGTTTCGTGACATTGGTTCTCTCTCACGTCTGTCTCTAATGTTTGCATGGATATGTTAAACTGGTGTCTCTTATATTATTGCAATGCTTAAGTAATTTTTGCCTAATTGTTGCTGTCTATCAACTCCCACTTTTATAGAGCACAAAGACAAATTGATGAGGAAATTGCTCAAACTAGAGGCACCTAAGAGTCAAAGGAAGGACGAGGAAGCCAAACGCAAAAGGCAAACACCGACCAAGAGCTCATACACTCTCCTCAGCACTGAAACCAATCCGGCAAAGACGAGAAAGGTAGGCCAAAGAGTTTTTATTCTTATGCAGATACTTAAATGTAATAATTCAATTGCTCTCTCAATATCTAGGAGCTTCTATTTTCTCACATTAAACTTTTGACTGATTAGGTTGCTGACGGGACAAAGGATCTTCTCCTTACGGAGAAGATCACAGAAAGGGAAAATAAGGCTAAGGAAGAGGAGGAAGAGGATATTAAGGCTCTTAAAAAAAGAGGTGAAACAGTTGAAGGTCCAAAACCAGGAACTGAAAATCCTGAACATGTCTCTGCAGAGAGGTATGTATTGCTATAGGCATGTTTGTATTGTTATTAAGGAATCATCTGAATGTCTCTCTCTTCTGTCTGTCTCTCACTCCTTACAAATTATTGAATTGGTTTATTTGTTTCTGTTTTTCAATCTCATGAATAGCCTTGCTTCTAAAACTTGAAGCTGTGCCCCAGCCTCCACCCTCTCAGGTCACTGCCCAACCACTTACAAAGGTAAGTGCTTAATTAGCCATTCAGAAATTGTATTTGTCATCTTTCAACGTTGAACAGTGCTAAGATATTAGTGTATGATTATGTTAACATTTATACAGCCAGGACCATCGGCAGAGGGGATTACCCCTTTGGGCATAAGTAATGCCATGCTGCAGGCCTGCGGTAGAGGTGGCACCTCCAAGCACAACCATGGTTAAAGACCTGGCTGTGGCTGTGTTTGGGAGACAGGTGATTGCTACCCATAGATTATCTCCAAAAATTGGAAATGCCAATAAAGGGACTTCAGCAAAGCCGGCCCTTGATGAGGGAAAAGTCAAACTGATAATTGGCATGGGAAACATTTAGATCCTAATGCACCACTAGAAAGTGATTTCCAGTGGCAAAACCCATGTATTAACTCATAAAATGTTTTACTTTTGACCCGATTTGGATTTCTAGAAACTGTGCAAAACAAGTTTCCAGATATACCCCCCAAATTCATCCGAGCAGCACTGAGGGAGAAGATGAACGATGAGCATAAACTTCACATCAAGTATAGGTTTACATACTTTCTTGTCATGTATAGGTGTGTTTTCAGTGTTACTATACACATTTCTTCTGTGTTTTTAGACAAAAAATGCTTACATGGCCATTGTTTCCCTTAACCCCAAATTACCCCTTTTATTCAGTTATAGTATACCCCTCCTTTACTCCGCGTCCTACATTTTCCGGGGGGGGGTCAGCTTTTTTACTTTTTCATCTGGAACGGAGCCTTGTGTGGAACGCTCCACAACACCTGAGCTTTGTAGTGTTGTCACTTCAATGAGGCCATTTGCATGGTTCGGACCAATGAGATGCGTTTTTTAAATTTCAGGATAGAGAGAAAAGATGATCAATATTTAATAAAAGGAAGTTATGTCTTCAGTGTTTAATAGTGCATCATTACATAGGCTAATCCTTACTCATGTGACTTAGTTGACAGCCTATTAGTAATACCGCATATATGGGCTTAATAACGATGTTTAACAACGATCAAGTTTGTTTCTGTTCCAAGTATGACCCCTTTCATTGAGTTGGATTCATGATAACAAGTAACCGTTAGGTCATACTTACTATTTCCTTTGTCACAGTTCCTCATGAACACACACAACGCGTTTCTGCTGTTACATCCTGTGAACTCTGCCCCTCTCATCTCTTTCCCCAGTTAGGACCGAGCCTATGAACAACAGTGAGACTGACAAACGCAGGCAGCAGCACTGGACAGCCATGCAGGCAAAGGTAACACAACACACCGTTTCAGCTGTTTTATACTGAATCCTCTGTCCCTCTCATTTCTCCCCTTTCCTAATTAGTTAAAACGGAGCCAAACGCACACACACACACAGAATTTCTGCTGTTACATCCTGTGAACTCCTCCCCTCTCATCTCTCTCCTGTTCTCCCCAGTTAAGACAGGGCCTTTAAACAACAGTGAGACTGACTACCACAGAAGGCAGCACTAGACAGCCATTGCCGGCAAAGGTAACACCAGTGTCAGCCTCTCATTTCTTCCTTTTGAAACAGAGCCTAACACAACTGTATACTCACAGATGTTGGTGTACCAGCCATATTAAAACCAACTATCACCAAGTTTACCATTGCAGACATCTCTTTCGCTTCACACCAATACACATAAGCGGTTCATGTGATGTCACCGACCGTTACTCACTCTTGTTACAAAATATGCTTCTACCATATTTATTCAATCTCATTTTCTTTTTCTCCTAGGAATCATATTTTATGCAGTGCTGGTGAAATGGACAATCAGACATGTCAGCTGTTGTTTCATTGGATGTCTTGTGGAATCTGTCCATTCTTTTGAAATAATGTGGATTGTCCTGCATTTCCAGGCCTGCTCCGAGATTAAATAGGTATGATGTCGGGCTCCTATTGCACAGCAATACTGTAGCCTACCCATACTGTAAAATATTTGTTATATTTACAGGTCTATTTTACTTTCGAGCATGGTTGGCTATTGAATGAGCGATGTTTAGACAGTACACATATTTTCCCAGGTTTTTTAGTCCAGCCCCCCCATTAAATCAAGTTAAGGAGGAAACCGATGTCTTTCCAGCCTGAATGGAGGATGTTTTATGTACGAACCGGACGCGGGGGGGTTAGGAGTGTATTGCACAAGGCCAGACGATGTAAACCTTGGCGAACCGTTGGGTTTGGTGGAACCGTTGGGGCTAGTAGACAGCTGTACAAAACACAAGTTACACACACACATTTTAAAACACAGAGACACATTTTATGATTAAAAACCAGACTGGATTTTGTTAAAAATTTTACATTTAAAGAAACTACGTTGGTAGACAAAATTCCAAAATATAAAATAAATAAAAGCAAAAGGACATCAGACAAAAAGTTTCACTCTCCACAGTCTCCATTGACAATAATCACATTTGACATTAATACTGTTGATAAATTAATACACTTAAAATAACTGTTAATAGTTGACATTTTCAGTACGTCTAAATGTGTATGTGTGTATGTTTATAAATGCATGCAGGTGTTACAGATTAACTATGGCAGAATGAGCCAGGATTCAAATGATCCTTTTCATTTTGCATGTGTAGTTTTAGTTTGAGTTGATACTAAATCCAAGGTTGGGGTATGCAGTTTTGTTCAGTTTTCATTATAACAATGTTAATTTGAGGTTAACTTTAAGCTAGTTCTTTTTTTGTTGTTGCTAGGCCTACTGTTAAATTGACATGACAGGATACAAAAACAACATAAAAACAAAAGCATGATTAGAGAATACTTCTAGTTGCAGACCCACTGTTCCACACAAGAAATCTACACCTAACACATAGCCATGCCTTCCCTCTGCTCTCCAACCATGCACCAAATACACGTTGCACTAACACAGAGGTCAGACAAATTCCAGTACATAACATCATCTCTAGTACAATGCATGCTCTCATGTTTTTACGTGCCAGAATGAGAGTATTTTTTTGCAGATTTGTTAAAATTGCACAAATATCTGAATAGTGCAGTGATGGGGAACACTTTCTTTTTTTGCAATGATAGTTTTTATCCGAATAAAAAGTTCCTTTTCAAAATCGGATGAATCAATCTGCAAGTATAAACAAAACAAATAAATGTCAAAAGGAGACATTTGGGTTCACTGAACGTAAAAATAAGTGCTTCAAAAGTGAATGCAAACAATACAGTAAAACAACTGTCAGTATAGTTATCATGGCATCAAAATAAACAGCATAAATTGCCTTAAACATGCAATTCAAGAGAGAAAGCCAAATAAACGTGGCTTATGCAGTCTTGACGTTTTTCCAAAAGAAAAGTGCACTGCTGGTTTTTACTAAGATATACTGGGGCCCTGCTTTGATTACAACTACGGTCTCCTTTTCTCTGCCTCGGTTGTGGGATAAACTTACAAAGCCAACCACACCTACAGTCTACACACATTTCAGGAAAGAAAACCGGAAGAATGCAGCGACAAACACAGGCAAAGGTTCAAGAGCTACAGGGGTCAATACGGGAGGCTTGGTTCAAAAGTATTGGCATTAAAAGAAAAGGAGTTAAGTATGAATCTGCATTACACATGAACAAACAGGCCCTAGTCTTGACGACAGAATAGACTCGTAAAGGTCTATTCCAAGAGGCTTTTTCCTCTCACTGACTAATAATGGGAGATTGAACCAACCGAGGACCACACAACACGAGTCCCTCTGTGTCTTGTAGCTTTTCATTTCCGATACGAGCCTCATAAACCACGGGCGGGGGGGGAGACAACTGTGCACAACACAGGTCAAAGGCACAACACTGGACACGACAAAGGGAAATAGAACAACCTCTGGGAGCTTTGAAAAAGGCCCAAAGAGGAGAAGGTGTCTCTCTATCAGACAGTCAGTCAGGCATTCTTCTAGCAGCACAGTCTGTGCACTACTGCACTTTTGTCCCAGTTTCATAGTAGAATTGCACAACATCCACTCCAAGAGGAGAAATAAAAGTCACAGCAACATTGTCAGAGCTCTAGAGTCTGATAAAACAGTCATGGAGCATGACAACAGCACAGGTAATTATTTGTGTGTGTTTTAAGCCGAACGCATTCTTAAATCATGCTGATATAACATAATTGCACCAAATATTCATTATACACAGGAAAAGGTGTATGGATTTTGTGACGCCAGTAAAACAAAAATTATGTGATATTGGTTACC
>NW_019951601.1:0-5477 GCF_002910315.2 Salvelinus sp. IW2-2015 | reverse complement strand
TAGTTTAGTCCAGGGCTCTCCAACCCTGTTCCTGAAGAGATACTGTCATCTTTAGTTTAGTCCAGGGCTCTCCAACCCTGTTCCTGAAGAGATACCGTCTTGTAGGTTTTAACTCCAACCCTAATCTAGCGCACCCGATTCTAATAATTAACTAGTTGATATGCTGGTTAGTTACAACTGGGTTTGGAGTGAAAACCTACAGAAGGGCAGCTCTCCAGGAGTGCCCTGGTTTAGTTCATAGATTGGTTTGGTCTAGCACATCCAACCATAGATTGGTTTGGTCTAGCACATCCAACCATAGATTGGTTTGGTCTAGCACATCCAACCATAGATTGGTTTTGTTGATTTAGTCTATAGATTGGTTTGGTCTAGTGTGCTGTTCCGCCATGCTACAGTCTATTGTCTGTTCAAGGGTCATGTTTCATTCACTGCAGTGTTGAAGATTAGTTGCCACAGTGACTTGGTACTGTGTGTGTGTGCAGAAACATCTATCTGATATTTCCTCTCTTCGATTATATAAATCACAGGGTCTACTAAACAGGGTCTACTAAACAGGGTCTACTAAACAGAGTCTACTAAACACAGAAGAACATGTGAGGTAGTGTGTTGTAGTAATGTCCTGTTTATGTCAACTATTTTATTCTATTTTTACTCTAAGTGTGCTTGTGTATCTTGAAAGTTATGTTATTGTTATTATTGTTATTACTATTGTTATTATTATTATTGTTATTGTTGTTATTGTTGTTATTATTTTTATCATTGTTGGTTATTATTATTGTTGTTATTGTTAGTTATTATTATTAGTTATTATTATTGTTGTTATGATTGTTAGTTATTATTATTGTTGTTATTATGATTGTTATTATTATTGTTAATATTATTGTTATTATGATTGTTATTGTTATCATTGTTAGTTATTGTTAGTTATTGTTGTTATTATGATTGTTATTGTTATCATTGTTATTATTATTATTGTTATTATGGTTGTTATTGTTGTTATTATTATTGTTATTATTATTAGTTCTTATTATTATTGTTATTATGGTTGTTATTGTTATTATGGTTGTTATTATGGTTGTTATTATTGTTATTATTAGTTGTTATTATTATTGTTATTATGGTTGTTATTATTATTAGTTGTTATTATTATTATTGTTATTATGGTTGTTATTGTTATTATTGTTATTGTTGTTATTGTTATTATTAGGGGTTCAAGCAGCAAAGCCTTATTGTATTTGTTCCTGTTTATTACTTCTCTTCTTTCCGTAATGGAAAATGAAACGACAAATTCCCGTGAGACGGTGAGGCCCGGGAGGGTGAAACCTGGCAGGATGGTAAAAGGGCCACACGGTGGCTCTACAAACAATCGATTTAGCATGCAAACTTTGCAAGGTCATGCCCCTCACTCCATGTGAGCAAGAGTGATAGGTTATGCCTGGTTCTGTACGATGGCAAGTGGTGGGAGGTGGATAAACCAGTTTGGGAACATTTTTGTCTTCCCAGTAGAAGTAAAAATGTATTGAACTTAGTCGGAAATCAAACTGAAGGTATTGAATTTATTAGAACAATTAAATTAGCCTAAAATGATAAGGCATGAACAAAATGCATGAGTGAATCGTGTTTTCGTTCAACTTTCTGAAGAGGCAACAGGAAAAGCCCGTCTGTGTACGTGTGTTTGTCTGCCACTATGTAGCCGTTAGCGATGATGCTAATGACAACTGTCTTCTGATAGATGAAAAGGCTTACCTTAAAAACACTTCTCAATTAAAATGTTAACTACAAAATAGTCTATGCTTACCGGGCAGAATGATATCATTATTTGCATGAATCCAGTGATTTGTTCAGAAAACTAAAATCACTTGGTGCTTCAGAAACACTGATAACAAAGCAAAGCTCTTGCTGGCGCACACCTAAATGAAAAGGGTATCGACACCAAAAAAATGACATACAGTGCATTTGGAAAGTACTCAGACCCCTTGACTTTGTCCACATTTTGTTACGTTACACCCTTATTAAATCATTTTTTCTATCACCAATCTAAACACAATACCCCATAATGACAAACCAAAAACAGGTTATACATTTTTGCAAATGTATTTTCTGTAAATAACAGAAATATCACATTTACATTAGTATTCAGACCCTTAACTCAGTACTTTGTTGAAGCACCTTTGGCAGCGATTAGTCTCGAGTCTTCTTGGGTATGACGCTACAAGATTGGCACACAAACATGCAGACACACACGATAACATACGCACTATACACACATGGATTTAGTACTGTAGATATGTGGTAGTGGTGGAGTAGGGGCCTGAGGGCACACGGTGTGTTGTAAAATCTGTGAATGTATTGTAATGTTTTTAAAATTGTATGAACTGCCTTCATTTTGATGGACCCCAGGAAGAGTAGCTGCTGCTTTGGCAGCAGCTAACGGGGATCCATAATAAATACAAATACACCTGAATTTGGGGGGGGTTTTCCCATTCTTCTCTGCAGATCCTCTTAAGCTCTGTCAGGTTGGATGAGGAGCGTCGCTGCACAGCTGTTTTCAGGTCTCCAGCGATGTTCGATCGGGTTCAAGTCCGGGCTCTGGCTGGGCCACAAAGTAAAGGGTCTGAATACTTATGTAAATGTGATATTTCAGTTCTTTATACATTTGCACAAATATATAAAATAAAATAAACGTTTTGCTTTGTCATTCTGGGGTATTGTGATGTCATTCTGGGGTATTGTGATGTCATTATAGGATACTGTGTCTTCAATTTAATCCATTTTAGAATAAGGCTGTAACGTAATAAAAATATGGAAAAAGTCAAGGGGTCTGAATACTTTCCGAATTCACTGTGTCACACACACACACACACACACACACACACTCTTCCAGTCAAAAGTTGGGACACCTACTCATTCAAGGGCTTTATTTCAGATTCTTCAAAGTAGCCACCCTTTGCCTTGATGACAGCTTTGCATATTCTTGGCGTTCTCTCAACCAGCTTCATGAGGAATGCTTTTTCAACAGTCTTGACGGAGTACACACATATGCTGAGCACTTGTTGGCTGCTGTTCCTTCACTCCGCGGTCCAACTCATCCTAAACCATCTCAGTTGGGTTGATGTCAGGTAATTATGTAGGCCAGGTCATCTGATGCAGCACTCCATCACGCTCCTTGGTCAAATAGCCCTTACACAGCCTGGAGGTATGTATTGGGTCATTGTCCTGTTGAAAAACAAATGATCGTCCCACTAAGCGCAAACCAGATGGGATGGTGTATTGCCGCAGAATTCTGTGGTAGCCATGCTGGTTAAGTGTGCCTTGAATTCTAAATAACAGTGTCACCAGCAAAGCACCCCCACACCACCTCCTCCATGCTTCACGGTGGGAACCACACATGCAGAGATCATCCGTTCACTTACTCTGCGTCTCACAAAGACACAGCGGTTGGAACCAAAAATCCAGGTGACTACAGATTTCCACCAGTCTYATGTCCATTGCTCGTGTTTCTTGGTCCAAGCAAGTCTCTTCTTCTTGTTGGTGTCCTTTAGTAGTGGTTTCTTTGCAGCAAGTCGACCATGACGGCCTGATTCACACAGTCTCCTCTGAACAGTTCATGTTGAGATGTGTCTGTTACTTATCCTCTGCAGCAGATGTAACTCTGGGTCTTCCCTTCCTGTGGAGGTCCTCATGAGAGCCAGTTTCATCATAGTGCTTGATGGTTTTTACGACTGCACTTGAAGAAACTTTCAGAGTTCTTGACATTTTCCGTATTGACTGACCTTCATGTCTTAAAGTAATGATGGACTGTTCTTTCTCTTTTTTGAGCTGTTTTTGCCATAATACAGACTTGGTCTTTTACCAAATAGGGCTATCTTCTGTATACACCCCTACCTTGTCACATCACAAATGATTATCTCAAATGCATTATTGAAAGAAATTCCACAAAATAACAAGGCACACCTGTTGATTGAAAGCTGGTTGAGAGAATACCAAGACTGCAAAGCTGTAATCAAGGCAAAGGGTGGCTACTTTGAATAATCTCAAATATAATATATATTTGGATTTTTTTTTACATTCTTTTGGTTGCTACATGATTCCATATGTGTTATTTCATAGTTTTGATGTCTTCACTATTATTCTACAATGTAGAAAATAGCAAAAACAAAGAAAAGCCCTGGAATGAGTAGGTGTGTCCAAACTTGTGACTGTGAATAAAAAACAATACACACATCTTTTTTTTAATCTTTTTTTTTTTACCTCCAATGGTCTCCTGATGTGCTTTAAGGATTGTTCTGYACTAAATTGGAGCTTCTATTAAAAATAAAGAAACTCTACATGGGATTTTGAGTGAAAACCTGCAAAACAGGGAAAAAAACTGAAACCAGGAAAAACTCAATTCAGAAAACGGAATTAGGCAAAAAGAGAACACAGATTTTTATAGGGCCCTATATTATAAGGCTCATGATCTATTGCTGGGTTACTTTTACATTTCCCCGCTGTACCAAAACCGAAGCGAACGGTGACCCCAAAAACCTTAATACCCACCTGACTGTCGGTATGGTGAACACCCCTAATTATTATTGTAAAATGGATAAAACATTCCTTACAACGAARAGAGGCTCAGAAATGGCAGTGAAATCATTGATAATGAATGATTCTTTAATTGAAGAAAGCAACAAAAAAAAAATACATTTGCTGCTGCTGGTAACAGGAAGGAGAGGAGACAAGAGCGAAATCAATTCCTTTTAACACTGAAATAATATCTTTAATGCACAACTCAAAACAGCTGGTTGGGCTGGATGCACCAGATCGCCATGGAAACGCAGAAACTTCACCAAGCTAAGCAGAGAATCCCACTGAAAGAAAATCTAAATTAATCTAGTCTCATTAACTCCAATTTAAATACACCGTCTGAAAGCGTTAGTCCTGATTTTGAGCCCCCCCCCAAGGAGTGTTCTCTTAAAATGAAAACTCAATGTATTTGTTTCAAAACATGAACATAAAAATAAAAAAAACAACATTTCTGCCTTAAGACTAAAAGACTAGCAAATGAATTAACAACACCATTACTGTCAATATGATTACTTATGTTAGTATATTATGTCCTCTTTGTGGTTTGACCACAGAAGTGATGATGTCACTGTGTTTTGCTCACAAAAGAATACGTGTCCCAATGGGCGGTGGGTGGAGATTTCACTTAAGGACCAATGGAATGGTCTAAAAAAATGTGCTAACTCCGCCCACCTGGGCCACGCAAAACAAACTCGCCCAATGTCTCAAAATTGCGACACCCTTTTTAGAGTGACGCCAAACCAAGAAACTGGATTGTAAAAACCCATAGAAAAGCCACCTTAAATTGAGTCTAAGGCTTCTGAAATGACACCCTATCCCTAAAGTCTACGGGTTACTGTAGCCCTAAAGTCTACGGGTTACTGTAGCCCTAAAGTCTACGGGTTACTGTAGCCCTAAAGTCTACGGGTTAC
>NW_019951600.1:0-5477 GCF_002910315.2 Salvelinus sp. IW2-2015 | reverse complement strand
ATAGCTATATAAATGTAGATTTCCACCTAAATAGACATAGCCAAAAGTTAATTTTTTCATGTGTTGGCCATGCTGAATAGTTCTAGAAAGGTCTGTCACCTTTCTGTGAAACAATGGTTATAAATGGCTGACGTGTACTAACTTTTGAGGTCACAGGTTCAAGTACGTAGTACAAATATTATGGAAAATATGAAAAATTATTTTTATTCAGCAAAAGGCCTTTCTTAATATAGTAACAATCAAATAAAAAATTACTTAATAACATTTAGGTGAAGGTGAAAACTTATATTAAGTGACAAATTGCCACCATTTTACATTACTGTCAGAAAGTTGTCTGCATCACACAGCTGCCATTCAAATGTCTTCAGACTCCTTACAACTTCAGATTTAAGTGATTTCGTCCCTCTGTGAGAAAGTAGTAGTCATATATACATTTTATGGGGAAAATTCATTTTGAGAGCTTAATCCGTCTGAGAAGACCACAGCAAGTTCAAATGGGGTGGCAGGGTAGCCTAGTGGTTAGAGCGTTGGACTTGTAACCGGAAGGTTGCAAGTTCAAATCCCCGAGCTGACAAGGTACAAATCTGTTGTTCTGCCCCTGAACACTGTTCCTAGGCCGTCATTGAAAATAAGAATTTGTTCTTAACTGACTTGCCTCGTGAGATAACGTTAACAAATGCGCACTACTCTCCCCTACCAGAAAACAACCCATGAGGGACTGTGACATACTGAGCCAGAGGAAATCAATCCTTTGCCAGAAAATGTGACATCACTCCCTATGCAAATGAGGGATGTGAAACCTGACACTTCAAGTATGCTCTGCACTGGAGAATGGCGGTGGAATAAAGCACGTGACGTTCACAAAGCTCTACATAAAAATATAGGTCGGAAGTGGTCCAGAACCGACTACTAATATCCAAGAGGAAGACCATTACACTTTACTGAGTTGCAGTGGAGCCCTGGGGAAGAGTACACTGGACAGAAGAGCGGGTGAATGTAGGGGATGATCAGGTGACAATGGTACACACAAAAAGTAATCATTAGTATCAAAGTAGGGTTCTTAATTTTTCCCTGTAGGAGCCAATGGTCAGAGCATCCTTTGAAGAATCCTGTTGGGTTCCATGTTGAACCATTTCTACTGCGGTTTCTAAACGGAACCCAAAATGCTTCAACAGGAAATGAATCTGCTACTCTCAATAAATCAGACTATTTAAATAGAATGTGTGGCTTTGGTAAAATCTATTTAAATAGAATCTGTGGCTTTGGTAAAATCTATTTAATAGTCTGATTTATTGAGAGTAGCAGATTCATTTCTGTTACAATGTCAGGATGAGCCTGCAGGAGGGTCATACAGTTTAGAATTAGCCCACCATTATTCTGATTCTCCAATAGATTTTAACCAAAGCCACAGATTCCTAGTCGACAAATAGAGAGTAGGTGCTACAAGTGAAATCAAGGATTTTTTTTACAAACGGATTGAATGCACACTGCTTCAACCTGCAAAATGATGGCATCAACTGTTCAGTCTACTCCATGTTTCGCGAACGCTTACAGGTCGGATTGTAAACGTAGGGCTGGGTGGAATGAATGGGCATTGTGGCAAAAATGTCTAGTGTAACAATATAACTTTTAGTACGTCTCCTCGCCCGCTCGGGCGAAACCAAGGGACCCTCTGCACACATCAACAACAGTCCACCCACGCAGCGACGTTACCGCATTCGCTCCACAAAAGACGGCGGCCTTGCAGAGCAGGGGAAACACTACTCTAGGTTTCAGAGCAAGTGAACATAACTGATTGAAACGCTATTAGCCGCGTACCCGCTAACTAGCTAGCCATTTTCACATCCGTTACACTAGCGGGTGGAAACTTGTTTCTCAGTTGTTTATTTCCTGCTTCCCCAGAAATTTCAATTTTTAAAAACTTTAAAACTAGCTTCTAGGTTCCAAGAATTTATACTCTGCTAAAACGATACTCTAGAAATGGATGTTCATTCATGATTTAGTTTCCATCACATCTGGTGTTGGAGCCAATTCCCCGATTTTTTTTTATTTATGCTATATTTGTTTTGGCCTCCATTTAACAAAAATATTAAATATTTGCCTATGATAATTTTGATTATGAATTTACTATGAAAATAAGGAATTAAGAACATTAATCTGTATTATGTTTGTGTGTGGAACTGGCAATGTGGTGGCTCACCTAGGCACACACCCTTTTTTTCCCTGGATACCATTTTCTATTGGCAATATTGGCATGGAAAGCCCTAGGTATTGGCATGGAAACTTAACAGATTTTGACGCCACACATAGTTTAATGATTTGTTACCACCGATTGCTTAATTTTTTAACCTTAAAGAAGAAAAAGTTCCATAGCTGTTAGATAACAAACAGGCCTTGCTGTTGTAAATCTCAGTTTTCCTTGAATGAATATTTGTTATGACAAAGAGAATGATTGTGGACTTCCGGAAACAGCAGAGGGAGGAAACCCCTGTCCAGCAATCCGAAGGGACAGCAGTGGGAGAAGGTGGAAAGTTAAGTTCCTACGGTGTTACACGTCACAGGACAGACTGAAATGGTCCCGCTCACCACAGACAGTGTGGTGAAGGCCAATAGCGCAATGTCCGTACTGTGAGACCGCTAAGACAGCCACTACAGGGAGACAGGACGGACAGCTGCTTGCCCTAGCGTGGCAGAGCACGTGGTAACACCTTGCAAGGAATCAGTACAGCCGAACATCACACTGCGGGACAGGTACAGGAATGCAAAACAACTGCTCGAGTTTCACCAGGAATGCACAATCCCTCCATCAGTGGCTCAGACTGTCCCGAATAGCGCTGAGAGAGGCTGGACTGGGGGCTTGCAGGCCTGTGTACAGGCAGGTCTCACCAGACATCACCGGCAACAACGTCGCCTATGGGCACAAAACGCACAGTGCTGGATCCAGAACAGAATGGCAAGTGCTCTTCATGGACGAGTCGGGCGGTTTTGTCTCACCAGGGGGGGATGGTCGGATTCGTGTTTACTCGTCGCATGATGAGCGTCACCGAGGCTGTCTTTGGAGGCAGAATCGATTTGGAGGTGGAGGGTCCGCATGGTCTGAGGCGGTGTTGTACATCAGCATCATCGGACTGAGCTTTGTCATTGCGGCAATCTCAAACGCTGCGTTACAGGGGAAGACGTCCTCCTCCCTCATGTGGGTACCTTTCCTGCAGGCTCAATCCTGACATGCCCTCCAGCATGACAATGCCACCAGCCATCACTGCTTGTTCTGGTGCATGATTTCCTGCAAGACAGAATGTCAGTGTTCTGAACCAGCGAAGGGCCCGGATCTTTAATTCATTGAGCACGTCTGAGACTGTTGGAATCGGAGGGTGAGGCTAGGCCATTCCCCCAGAAATTCCGGGGAATTGCAGGTCCTTGGGTGGAAGAGTGGGGGTACATCTCAACAGCAGAAACTGCAAATCTGGTGCAGACCATGAGGAGATGCACTGCAGTACTTAATAGGCAGTGGTGGCTAACAGATGCTGACTTTTACTTTTGATTTTGACGCCCCCCTTTGTTCAGGAACACATTCAATTTATGTTTAGTCACATGTCTGTGGAACTGTTCAGTTTTTGTCTGTTATTGAAATTTATGTTATACAAAATATTGGCACATGTTTAACGTTTGCTGAAAATAAATGCAGTTGGCAGTGAGGACCATTTATTTTTTTGCTGAGTTTATAAAATGATCAAGTTTAAAATCAACCCAGTAAAAGTATTTGGTTTTTAAATATACTTAAAGTATAAATCATTTCACATGACTTATTAGCAATCAAGACAGCACCATTTTCTTGTTCACAGACAGCCAGGGGGGCCATCACTCCAACACTCCCGAATGCTAAAGAAGAATTTGTGTTTATTGAGTCTAATCAAGGGACAATCGAGCTTTCCAGCGCTTGGATTGTGCGTAAAAACGGCAAATTCAGAGGGGGTGTGATGTGTCTGCACCACAGAAAATCAAGTTTAATGCATTAGGGATAGCATACACAGACCAGTGCTGTAGGTACAGCATCTTTTTAATTCCAAGACAGCATTTGTGGGACACAGACGAGCAGCAGGTGCTTCTAATTCACTCAACAGATCAGGGCCGCAGAGACTCAACAGGTAGGGAATGTTCTCTGATAAGTGCTTTGAATTACAATTTTTTCTGTCCTGCTAAGCATTCAAAATGTAACAAGTAGGCTAACTTTTGGGTGTCAGGGTAAGTTGTATGGGGTAAAAAAAAATGTTTTTTTTTTCTTTAGGAATGTAGTGAAGTAAAAGTTGTCAAATATAAAATAAAGTAAAGAATACTCCCAAAAAATATTGTAGTACTTTACACAGCAGATACAGACTATTGAGGGCCACTGACGTGCGATTCTTTCTGCGTTGGACAGCCAATAATTGATCTGTACCAGGAATCCTGTATTTGTTGTTCTTCAAGTTGTCCTTGCTTCTTTCAGGAGGTATTCGATCTAGGCGCACCGTAGTTGCAAGCTGTAACGTTTTGTACTTCTCCTCTTCCTTCTTAATCTTCCTCCTCGCCTAGGACGAGAACAGAAACTTACAACACAACTGTTGAACATATTGAACACAGAGGGTTCTATTTTAAGGCTGGGGTGTTAAGGTGATGCTGTGTCAAAATACACGTACGTTTGCAATTTCGTCATGTAAAAAACTGACCCACTTGTCATTTTCCTGCCCTAACACCAGTTTAAGCAATTTACCTGTTTTATATAGCTCCTTTGCAAAATCATATTTAGAAGTTCATCTATAACCTGTAACACCTGCATGTTTTTCCGTTTCATATGTTTAAAACCCAAGCCCTCCTTAGAACTACTATAACGAATGAATGGTTTCAACAGCAAATGAGTTGTCTTTTTTTATCTGCCGATTACATTTACATGTATTAAAAATAAACAGATTGGTTGCTAAATAAAATTAACGAAAAACAAAATCTTATTAGAGAAGATTCACCTTCTGGTTTTATGGTTACAACGTCGGTGCCGCGCATGCAATACAACTTCTGGAGATGTGTGAATGCAATCTGATCTGTAAATGGTTCCGATTCTGTTATAACACATACTGTAGGCCTATTTTGGAAGGCGGAGTATAATGGTGAGTGGACATTTCTCCCTTATATTGGTATTTGTCCTGCTACGGTGAAAGTTTTTTGGATGTGCGTAAAACTCTCTAGTTCTGCGTTGTTTTAATCATTATGTGCTCCAACTGGGAGAAATGATGGTACCTGTAAAGTGTGACATAGCCTATTTAACATAATAATTATTTGTTCTCCTATTTAGGCCTTATCCAATAATTCATTTAGCTTATTGACAATGTTTGGCATATCATGCTCAGCCATAATGCTACTTTAAAGTAACCTAGCCCCAATATCAGTGTGAATGCTATTGAAGCCAACCATGTATTAACTTTGAACAATGTGGACTGCAAAATGGG
>NW_019951599.1:3253-5482 GCF_002910315.2 Salvelinus sp. IW2-2015 | reverse complement strand
TGTTGTTGAGAGAGATTGCATCCCACAGTCCAGAGATGAGATCACCTGTGTTGAGAATGAGATCCACTGTGCTGAGATGAGATCACCTGTGCTGAGATAAACCACGTGTTGAAGTTGGAGTTTGAGTATTTGGTGTTGAGGGCTCTATCCTAACTAACTTTCTTGATTATTTTCTTTACATGTTATTTTCTATGGTGGAAGGTTAATGCAACATTTGTTTTAGTGGTATCCACGGATTTTTCAAAGTTAGGGTGGAAGAGGACAGAGTAACTTTCCTGGGGTTTGGAAGGTGTGGTGTGCGCGATGGCTTCTCAGCCTAGCGCGGAGGAGACGCTGTCGATACGGCATGGATTCAGGTGTGTTCCTGAGAACGGAGTTAAGGTGGAGGAGGTTCTGCTCGCGGTCGGGGAACAGGTAGGAGCTGAATTTATACATTCTGCTTCTAGAATGAACAAAGCTGTGGTTGTGTTCATGAAAAGAGCTAATTTGGTGGGTAGGCTCATTGCGAGCGGAATATTTGTAAGGGGTGTGTTGGTGTCAATTTCACCTCTCTCTACCCTTTCGACAAGAGTGGTAGTTGCAAATTTGCGTCCGTTTATTATGGATGATCAAATCAGGAAAGAGCTGAGTCGTTTTGGTAAGTTTGCTAGCGGTTTCCGTGTCAGCAGGGTTTCAGGCAGATGCCGTTAAACACGTTGTTTCGTTCCGGAGGCAAGTGTTCATGTTTCTGAATACCAATGAGCAACAGCTAAATGTGCATTTTAAAGTGAGGCATGGGGAGGGGCTCTATGCAGGGTTTGCCAGCACAGATAGTCTACGGTGTTTTGAGTGTGGGGATTTGGGGCATAAGAGCTTTGCGTGCCCACATAAAGGCCGTAGACAAGGTGAGGGTACAAGCGCCAGTGGGGGAAATCGAGGTCAAAGTGCAGGGGGTAAGGAGATGCAGACAGCAGAGGCTGGGCCTAGTCAGGCTAGAGATGGTGGGGTAGATGAGGCTGGGTCTAGTCAGGCTAGAGATGGTGGTGTAGATGAGGCTGGGCCTAGTCAGGCTAGAGATGGTGGGGTAGCTGAGGCTGGGTCCGTACAGGTGTTGTTTCTGCAGGAGACGCATAGTGATGTGGTGAATAAAGTCGATTGGGGGCTCTGGTGGAAAGGGGCAAGTGTTTTGAGCCATGGGACAAATTTTAGTGCATGGGTGGCAGTCCTTTTTGCACCGGGTCTGTCTGTAAAAATGTGTTCCTCAAAGGAGGTGTGTAGTGGTATGCTGCTTGTTGTTATAGCAGAAATGAACAACAGGGGACTTGTGTGAACTTAATAAGAACTGGAGGCCTGTGGCATGACTCTGTGCGGACTACAAGATWTTTGCCAAGGTCCTCTCTAACAGACTGAAGTCCCATCTGGACTCGATAGTACATAAGGACCAAGCATACTGTGTACCGGGACGCTCAATCACGGACAACTTGTTCTTRATTAGGGACATGTTGGACTTGTCGAGAGGTTCTAATGTGAACTTTGGACTGGTCTCTTTAGATCAAGAGAAGGCCTTTGATAGAGTGGATCATGAGYATCTGTTTAATGTGATGTCTGTGTTTGGGTTTGGGAAGAGTTTTGGGACCTGTGTGAAGCTGTTGTATGCTGGGGCGTCATGTATGGTTAAGGTGGGAGGGGGGCTCAGTAGGCCAGTCTGGGTGAGACGGGGCATTAGACAAGGATGCCCTCTATTGGGGCAGCTATACACACTAGCCATTGAGCCTTTTTTAGGACTGCTACGCAGGAGACTGCAGGGAGTGTGCTGGACAGGCATGGGTGTGGTGACAGGAATAGCAGTGTCAGCATATGCAGATGATGTTTCTGTAATGGTCAGGGATGGTCAGTATATGCAGGGACTAGAGACTAGTCGGAAGGTGTACGAGGGAGCTTCGTCAGCCAAGGTAAACTGGGGCAAGAGCAAAGCTCTGTTATGTGGGGCATGGGGGGATAGGGCTCCTCCTCTGCTTCCAGGGGGTTTGCAGTGGGGTTGTGAAGGGCTTAAAGTGTTGGGGGTGTACCTGGGCTCGGAGAGGTGGGTCAGGAAGAACTGGGAGGGGCTGTCACAGGCAGTGGTGTCAAAACTGGCCAGGTGGCTGTGGCTCCTGTTCCAAGTGTCATATAGAGGGAGGGTGCTGATGATTAACAACCTGGTGGCATCTTCCCTGTGGCATAAACTGGCTGTCCTCAACCCCCCCTGCC
>NW_019951599.1:0-2173 GCF_002910315.2 Salvelinus sp. IW2-2015 | reverse complement strand
AGGAACATTAGGAGCCTAACAGGAGTGAAGGCACATCAGTGGCAGGGGGTATGTGGGGAGGAGAGTATGGTGGGTTTTAGATGGAGGGGGCTCTACAAACCCTCAGTACCAAAGAGTTCAGGAGACCTCCAGTGGAGGGTTCTTCATGGAGCCCTGGCCACTAACAGCTGGTTGGTACGGGTTGAACCGGGAATAGGGCAGGGGTGTCCTTTCTGTCAACTGAAAGAAACTGTGATTCGTGTGTTTCCTGTGTGCGCCAGGTTAATGCCATTAATGTCTCTGTTGGAATGTCTGTGTGAGAGGTTGGGTTTTTACTGTTGGGATGTTTATAATGGGATACAGGTATTCAAATAAGGAAAAGGCCAAATGTGTTTTGTTGAATATTCTGTTTGCTCAGGCAAAGTTAGCTATTTGGCTAACAAGGAGGAACAGGGTCAAAGGTGGGGGGATAACAGATCCTTTACTATTGTTTAATGGGATGGTCTCTGCGCGCCTGAGGGTTGAGTTTGAGTTCTATAGAATGATAAAATGTGTGGAGATGTTTGAGGAGATATGGTGTGTTGGGGGGGCTGTCTGTATTGCTGGGGAAGATGTTTTGGATATACGGTTGTAGGAGAGGGTATTGTGATGGTGTTTTGTATCATGTGGTAGAGGGAAAGGTGAGTATGGTACATGTATGTAGTACAGGATATATTTTGGGGATTTTATTTTTAAGGGGGGGGTGAGTTTTAAATGAAATGAGAATGTTTCAGTAAAGAAAGACAAAAAGTCTCTCTCTCTCTCTCTCTCTCTCTCTCTCTCTCTCTCTCTCTCTCTTTCTCACCTGCGGTGTCTCTTGATGACGAGTCTGTCCATGTAACTGAGACTGTGTTGGGTGAACTGCACCTTCACTGGTCCTCTCTCAGCCCCACTGTCTCTCAGGTCTGACTGGGTCCCCATCACTTCCACTGATACTACACGGAGAGAGAGAGTTAAATAAAAGAGAGAAGGGAGATTTGGAGAAGGGGAAGGGGAGAGAGGGAGTTAAATAAAAGAGAGAAGGGAGATTTGGAGAAGGGGAGAGAGGGAGTTCGGCAAAAGAGAGAGAAAGGCCGAGACAGAAAAGGTAAGGCGAGGGAGAAAGAGAGACAGAGGGAGAAGGGATGGACAGAGGGAGAAAGAGAGACAGAGGGAGAAGGGATGGCTTCAGAGGCGAGGAAGGGATTGGTCAGAGGGAGAAGGGATGGACAGAGGGAGAAGGGAGTGGACAGAGGGGTAGAAGGGATGGACAGAGGGACTAAAGAGAGACAGAGGGAGAGAAAGGGATGGACAGAGGGAGAAAGGAGACAGGGGAGAAGCGATGGACAGAGGGAGGAGGATGGACAGGGAGAGGGAATGGAACAGAGGAGAAAGAGAGACAGAGGCAGAAGGGATGAAGAGCAGAGGGGGACGGAGAGGGTGGAACAGAGAGAAGTGAGAAGGGAAAGTGTGACAGAGGGAGGAGGAACGACAGATGGTAGAAGGGATGGACAGAGGGAGGAGGATAGGACAGAGGGAGAGCGATGACAGAGTGGAGGAGGGATGGTCAGAGGGAGAAGGGATGGTACAAGAGGGAGAAGGAATGGATCGAGGGAGAAGGGATGTGACAGAAGGGAGAAAGGGAATGGACAGAGGGAGAAGGATTGACAAGAGGGAGAAGGGATGGACAGAGGGAGAAGGGGATGGACAGAGGGAGAAGGTGGCGGTGCAGCGAGTCAGAGGGAGAGGGGTGGAACAGAGGAGAAGGGGTAAGGGATGGAAGAGGGAGAAGGGATAGACAGAGGGAGGAAGGGATGGACAGAGGGAAGAGAGAGGACAACATGGTATGGCACTACTCTGGCAACACATGTTGAGGCTGTACATGGCAATGGCCAGCTTAAGCTAGCATATAGGGTTTCCTTGGCCTAATGGGTTGACAGATAGAATATGAGGCACAAATTGCAAGAGATTAAAGGGAGTTGAAGCACATAGTCTGTCCAAACGTGCATTAGAGAAACTAATAACACAGGAGGCACCAAAAATTCTCGAATGTGTTTCTCCTTCGCAACTAAATAACTCATACATGACTGCTTTCTACTAAATGCTAGTATAGAAACTAAAACGCATCGAGCTTGCTTATACACCAAACCGCGATAGATTCGCCTTGCGCCACAGT
>NW_019951598.1:0-5483 GCF_002910315.2 Salvelinus sp. IW2-2015 | reverse complement strand
TACATTTGACATTTTAGTCATTTAGCAGAAGCTCTTATTCAGAGTGCATTGAGTTTAGGATTAGGTTTACACATATCATATCACATATTATACATAGGTGAGACAAGCACATATCACAGTCTGGATACGAGCATTCCATTCCAGCTAGACAATTGATATATAGCTTTTTTGTAACAAAACACATTTTAATACACATCGAAAATCTGTGAATTAACAATCTGAAAAAATTTACATTTTACACACACATGAAGGTACCCAGAAGCAATGATTTCAGATGAAAAAAACACAAATGTGAAAAATGTGTATATATGGCGTTTTGAAACGAAACTATTCATTTGCTGACTGTTCAGCAGTCTGTGGTGTTGAGATATTGGGGCAACACTTTTTACGAGGTTAGCCAGATAATGAATGGGGAACACACACATCCGCACAATGGCTATAGCATTACACTAACTGGGTAATTTATATTTTAGCATAGCTGGCACCCCCGTAGCAGAAAAACACAGTCGCATATTCACAAAATATTTCCTCAGGGAATATGGGGTCGATATGGGGTCGTTACCACAGCCACAAAGTCATAATTATGGCTAAACCCCTATTTCTACAATTAATTTTCTTAAAATCTGATTTTAGACCTGACCCTAACCTTAACCACCCTGCTAACCTTATGTCTAACGCTAACCTTAAATAAAAATAAAAAATGTTTTTGTTTGAATGAATTCATACAATATAACGTAAACTCACCCCATTCCGTACAAATGTGCACAACCGTGACATTCAAACGAGGCTGCAAAGAAAACTAATGGGACTGTAGCGACTGTGTTGACTTCAGAATCTGGGGTATGTACTACATTTCTACTCAAGCGTTGATCGGTAATGGCTCTACAGTATTGGAGAAAAGTTGAAAAAACGGACCCTCCGTTACATCATGAAATGTCATGCCGTAACGTACAGCACGCATAAAGCTACTATTTCTGTCTTACATTCTCTCTCCACCAGGTGTAGCACTTCTTTCATCGTTTAAAAACAAGAAATGGACAGTGACSGGGTAAGGGGGGGATACCTAGTCATATTTTGCGTCGTCACTGCAAGCGATCACGACTCTCAAAAAAACAGTTTACTTCTGAAGATCAGTTTAGCACCGTCCTAAAAGCCCGATTCAAATTCGACACAAACCTTCAAATAGGTATGTAATCACACATTATATAAACTCTTTATAGTGTTTTATTTACATTTTAGAGGCGATAAGGTGATAAGTTGGACAGATCGAGTGGAGAAAAAAAGCAATTTTCCCACACAACATCTCTCCTTCTCACTATCACGCATTAGTTTCGCTTCCCCACCCGCCATTTTTAAAAAGACCCGACGGGGCTCATTGCCTTCTTGAATCATGCAGAAACGGGCAGCGTTTAGGGTCATGTCATTTATTTTGTTGGAAAGGGGAGAACGTGTGCCTTACAATGGTATTGACATTACAGTTGTTCTGGAAGTATTACGTTTTTTTGGGCGCTAAAATAAGTGAGTGAGTTTACGTTAGCCATATTTTTACTTTGTTGTTGTGGTAACTAACGACAACCGGATTGTGGCTGCGAACCCAGGTAATGCTTCAGCTGCTCTGCTTCCCTTTGGGAGATGCATCCACAGTATACAAATGAGCCCATATTTGGCAGGTGTGCGCTCAACAATGGCAGCTGCTGTCATCTGATAACACTGAGGCAGACTAAGGTGACCTACCTGATATCATAACCAGTCGAACAATGAGTATACCAAACATTAGGAACACCTTTATAATATTGAGTTGCATCCTCAATTCACTGGGGCATGGACAACACAAGGTGTCAAAAGCATTCCACAGGGATTCTGGCTTATGTTGACTCCTATTGCCTCCCACAGTTGTGTCAAGTTGGCTGGATGTTCTTTGGGTGGTGGACCATTCGTGATACACATGGGAAACTGTTGAGTGTGGAAAACCCCAGCAGCGTTGCAGTTCTTGACACACTTAAACCAGTGCACCTGGCACCTACTACCGTAACTCATTCAACAAAGGCACTTMAAATCTTTTGTCTTGCCCATTCACCCTCTGAATGGCACACATACACAATCCATGTCTCAAATGTCTGAAGGCTTAAACATCCTTCTTTAACCTGTCTCCTCCCCTTCATCTACACTGATTGAAGTGGATTTAACAAGTGMCATCATTAAGGGATCTTAGCTTTCACCTGGTCAGTCTATGTCATGGAAATAGCAGGTGTTCTTAATATTTTTTATACTCAGTGTGTATGGGTGATTCTACAGAAGTGGTGAAAATTGGGGGGTTGAATAAAAAAAAAAATTATATCCTATTTTTACCAAACTTTCARCACACATCTCTTACAACATACAGTATGTTACATAGACATATCTAGACATATCTACGTCTCACATATTTGAAATATTGCCCTGAATTGTGAATTGTGTAACTGACTAGTTATCCCCTTTCTGTTCCCTTTTTTTTTAAACAGTACAATACAACACAGTACAGAACAATATAGTCTTCTATGTTTGGGCCAAATAGATGTAAATGTTTAGGCTCTTGGAGGGTTGGAGCCCCCTACTGGCTATGCATCTCAATACTCTACGCTTTTCCCTRAAGTGTGCACTTGTCCACTACCCACACGGTCGTTCTCTGTAGCTCAGCTGATAGACCATGACACTTGCAACTTTAAAATAGAGATAGCCTCAATGGCGCTGCCTGTGCGGTCACAGACGCCATAATGGCCCAGATACAAAGATGAGACCACTATATATCTCTATGGTGTAAATTGTTTTGGTTGTGACTGTTTCGGTTTGCACAATTTAGATTTTTTATGGACTAATGAATCCCATAGCTAGCATATGACTGGATAGCTTTCATTTGAACAGATATACATCCTAGGAAATATATTTTATTCCCAAAACTATACTTTACACATTTCTTCAAATATTAGATATTAAATATTAGGCATGGCCGATTAATTAGGGCCGATTTCAAGTTTTCCTAACAATCGGTAATCTGCCTTTTTGGATGTCGATTATGGCCAATTACATTGCAATCCACGAGGAGACTGCGTGGCAGGCTGACCACCTGTTACGCGAGTGCAGCATCAAAAGGACCTTGTGGCTGCAAGGAGCCAAGGTAAGTTGCTAGCTAGCATTAAACTTATCTTATAAAAAACAATCAATCTTCACGTAATCACTAGTTAACTAAACATGGTTGATGATATGACTAGGTTTACTAGCTTGTCCTGCGTTGCATATAGTCAATGCGGTGCCTGTTAATTTATCACCGCATCACAGCCTACTTCAACTTCGCCAAACAGGTGATGATTTAACAGAAGCGCATTCGCAAAAAAAAGCACATTCGTTGCAGAAATGTACCTAACCATAAATAACAATGCCTTTCTTGTAAATAAATACACAAGTAAGTATATTTTTAAACGCATATTTAAAGTTTAAAATAAATGCATTGTAGTGCATGCAATATTAATATGGAAATTATGTGCACTTCTGCTTTCGTTTAGTCAATGCCAGATCAGTATATCAACATGTTTGGGCCGCCTGGCTCTTGCAGAACTGGTTTTTCTTCCTAACAAAGACCGTAATAATTTGCCAGAATTTTACATAATTATGACATAACATTGAAGGTTGTGCAATGTAACAGCAATATTATAGCTTAGGGTTGCCACCCGTTTCGACAAACAATACTGTAATTGTTCCGGAATTTCACTGAAAAGTAAGTAAATTTTTGTTTTCCTAAATGATCTTTTCGATTACCATCCTAATACCAAAGTCTTCTATTTCTGTGTAGTTATTATAAGTTTAATTATAGTCATTTTATATGATCAGACTTCTGACATGATCTTGGTAGGTCAAGCAAGCAGTCTCGTACCATTCATCCAAAACAGCACTTTACTGTTTGCGACAGCTCTTTTGCAGTGCTTGAAGCACAAGCTTTTTATGACTTCAAGCCTATCAACTCCAATTAGGTGGCAATACTAAATCCTATAAGACATCCAATAGTCAAAGTGTAATATGAAATATAATGTATAGAGAAATAGTCGACGCTCATAATCCTATAATCAATACAACCTAAAACCTCTCTTATGGAAATTGAACCCCACTTTCATATGTTCACATGTTCTGAGCAAGGAACTTAAACGTTATGCTTTTTACTATGGCACATAATGCGCTTTTACTTCCAATTGAACATGTTTCATTTATTTATTTGAACTAAAATAGATTTATATGTTATTATTTTTAATTTAAAATAAATTATTCATTTCATCAGTATTGGTGTTAATGTGTCATTATACAAATATAAAAATCTCCTATAATCGTTACGCTTTCTTTTCCCAATAAAACTATACTGTATCACGTTGTAAAAATCAAAGATCTCCTACACGAGGTAATACACTGGAATGCTTTATCTGTGACATTCGTTTACTCTCCATCTTACAGTACTTTAACAACAAGTGGCTTACCGATCAACAATCACAGTCAATCCCCCTGATGTATTTGTTACAACCAGCAGACAAGCAGTTCTGAGGTGTCAAAGTCCCCAGTGTGGACAAGCCAAAGATGATGCATACTGTAACTGAGCAGCCTTGCCGCTCCAACTCGACGTAACATAGTAAACTTAAATTTGGGTCTGTCAAATTAGTATGACATTTTACGTTTGGTATAGTTGCATGAGACACGTTACTCAAGGCAGAAGCAAAAAGGAGGAAGGCTGGTCGGGTAGGTCGGGTGGGCATATAATGCAAGCGTCTAGCAACCCGAAGGTTGAGTGTTCAAATCACATCACTGACAACTTTAGTATTTTAGCAACTTTGTAATTACTAACAATTTTTGTACTAGTATGCAACTACTTAAGTTAGCTAATCCTTCCCCTAACCTCTCGTGGACAGACTACGTAAACAGAAATGGTACCGTCTGATGAGTGAGATCGAGCGGTATTAGGAGAGATGGTAGAGAAAGCAAAACATTCCAACATATTGTATGAATTGGAATTYGTAACATATCATACAAATTGGACATACTATGCAAAATGGATGATAAACATCCACAAATTAATACATATCCTACAAAACGTAACATGTCTAAGTGTACAAATGTACATTTACTTTATTACTTCGACCCCAAGTTCAGGTTGAACTGAGAGGGTTTGGATCCATCACCGCCTAGTGTAACAAATCACCCTCTCCTTTGAGACGATTGTTATATAGGCCGTGGGAAAGTTAAGGCTTTGGAGTATTGAAACAGACATCTATTGAACTCGAAGAAGAGTTCAACATTGAAGTAGGAAAAACAGGCCATCAGCTGAACAGTATTAAAACAGTTGAATGCTCGTGGCATCCAGACCAGAACTAACACCATTTCCTCTCCTTGAAAATATGTGCTGTGAGTTAGGACACGTGATCTATTCCACAAATTAAACATCTGGTTTATGTGAACAAGGATAAAGT
>NW_019951597.1:7839-12280 GCF_002910315.2 Salvelinus sp. IW2-2015 | reverse complement strand
TCATTCAATTTAGAGAGAATGTGTGATTTTTCCCTTTCGTTTCAAACAAATGTGATGTTATGGGAAAGTGGAAACTAGTGATGACATTTGACGAATCATAGGATGGTTGTATAAAAATAGTCTATCATCATATAATACCAATTTCCACCTTAATTCAAGATCAGTGCTATGTGCACATTCACATGATTGTTTAAATGTGTAATCATACCTTATCACTGTCTGTTGTTTCTGTATTTCATGGTTAGTAATACCTCTCTCTCTCTCTCCGTCTCCCCTGCAGGACGCACAGAGGGCAGCCCTGTGGATGGACTCAGGCAGGCCAAATGGAAACAGAAAAGGCCAGCCAGGAGACGGAAGAAATCTGATACTAGCACAACTCAGCGCCACCACTCAACCAGACAACCTGATCACCGCCAAGCTCCAAAATGGCACCCAGTCGCCGGAAGGAGCCCATCAGCAGATCAACGGGGACGGAAACTGGAACCTTTACAACAAGGCCGTGGCAGGGTCATCAACCCAATGAAGAGACACAGGGAGAACTGCAGCAGTCCTGCCGGAGTGGCAGGGACTGTTCGGACCAAGGCTCTTATAACATGATCAATGGCAGGGATCTGAAGCATGCGCTCTGTGACCAGTCCTTACTGGGCCTTCACCAGGCCAAGAAACTCAGATCGGATTTGGAGATTAATGGAGGGGATGGAGAGGAGATGTGGGACAAAAAGGATGGTGGAGACATCATGGACGATTTCCCGGAGTTGACAAAGCCTGGGGAGTTTGACTGCGATGGGACAAGACTGGATAAGAGAAACTGTAATACTTTCTCAAATGGAGGGGATATTTTCTCACTATCGAGGAACAAGCAAATAGCTAACGGTGCTACAGTGAGCCCCAATTCCATTGAAGGCACACCTGGTGACCTTCTAGAGAAAACTCTGTCTCAGTATTACCCAGAACAAGTGTCCATCGCAGAACAGACGGGCGCGCAGSAGTTTCAACCGGAGGTGGGGTTGGTTGACGACATTAGCTCACTCACCAACGAACTCCCTGAACTGCCCGAACAAGCCACGACGCAGTCACCTACCTCTCTTACCTCAGYGTTCRCTCCCATTTCAGCCCAGATGRCTGCCTCTGAGAAACAGCAGCAGACTGGGGTAGCAGCCCCTAAAGGGCAAGGCAGCAATGGATARAACAACTCAGCCTCCCCGTATATGGTGAATGGGTATTCTAACAGTTACAGAGGAGAGCACCAGCAACAGCAGCCCGCTGACGTCTCGCAACATCAGAACAACACAGAGGGCATTTACAGGAAACCTAACCAGGAGTTTAACCATCAGAACTCTTTCCTGACCCCTCTAGAGCAGAGCACTCCGCTGCAGACAGAAGAGGCCATTGGGTTCAGCCCCGGCCCTTTCCCCAGCCCAGGCATGGGGCAGAGTGAGGGGAGGCGCCGGCAGCAACAGTATGGGATGCAGCAGCAGCAACAGCAGACAGGGAACCCCTGTGGAGCTGACTCTACGGGCCCCCAGGGCTCCATGGGCCCAGCTTCCCTGCCCGGTGGCAGTGAGCCTGGACCCCAACGTTCCAATCAAAACGTGATGATGAAAGACACACCCCAGCAGCAGCAGAGAGGAGGAGCGGATCCCGGTTGCCCTAATTCCCAGATGGGCTGGATAGATCTAAACTCCCGGGGCCAGATGCTGGAGCCCGACTCAGCACGGTTCCAGACGGGGGGACAAAGCTTCGATGTAGGACCCACCGGAGGGGCCTACCAGCAACAGCAGCCGCGGCCGGCCCAGTCGCCTCACCAAGCGCCTCCTGCRCAACACAACACTGCCCCAGAGTGGCAGCAGCAGGCCGACTCTAAAGGCCCATCTCACATGCACCAACCACAGTGTAATCTTCCTCCTCAACAGCAGCCACATACACAACACATGCACCAGCAGCAGTGTAATCTTCCTCKTCCTCAACAGCAGCAGCAAGGGGAGAATTGTTTTCMAGCCCCCATGCAGCCAGAGCACTTATGTGAAGGCGACCCAGATCTAGAGGAAATACTATCACCTAGCTTTCTGCAGCCGCCACAACGTCCACAACATCAACAGCAGCAGCAACGCCCGCTGTCCCATCCATCTCAGTARGACGGACAGCAGTCGGTCAACACACCCCAGTCGCAGGACCCCAACCAGGGCACGATGGACGGTCAACAGCTGCTGAACAAACTCAAGCTGGAGGACTACATCAGGCTAGAGAAAAAGCTGAAATCCCCTGGTGGAGGCTACAGAGGTCAGGGTGGTCAACCCCAGCCTGGGCACCAGCAGCAGATACAGTCTATGATGAGAAACAACCCTGGGTACAATCCTGTAGACCCCTCTCAGCCCAACGACGCACAGCAGTCCCAGCAGGCGTCATGGAGACACAGCAGCAGTAATACCATGGAGATGGAGATGGAGCTGGAGATGAAGCAACAACAACAACAGCAGCACCAACAACAACAGCAGAGGCAGTACACTCCAAGCCCCGGACCCAAGCAATACTCCCACCAGCAGCAGCCACCGCCCCACCTCCGACAACCACACCCCAACCACATGGACTTCCCCCTTACCCAGACCCCCCCACAACCGCTACCTCACTTACCACACGGTGCTTTAAACCAGCAGGTGTCTGCACAGCAACAGCAGATGTATCCTAAAATGGAGCAGAATCAGCAGGAGTCTTGCGCCCAGTTRCAGAGGGGGGGGCCTCCACCCCTGGGACACGGGGGCCCCCAGGGGGACTTCCAGAGGCACGCGGCCCTGCGGATGCATCTTCTACAGAGGCAGTCTGAGCGGGGGTCTCTGGGTCCCCCTCATCCACAGAAACAGACACCTTAATGCATACTTTTAAATTATATGATGTCACCTAAACATACAAATTTAAAAAATAGACAATTTTCCTTAAAATATCATTTTTTAGAGATCACTAATGTTATTGTCCCCACCACAACAACAAAACACATGTAATTTTGTTCTTAAAACACTGTAGAAATCAATTCATTCCTAACACGGCCTGCTCCTACTGGGGAGTACCAATATGGCATCAAAGCCTCTCAATAGCATCAGCGATCCAGGGCTTATATACCATTTAGCAGACGCTGTTATCCAAAGCAGCATACACTCATGCATGCATACATTTTACGTACGGGTGGTCTCAGGAATCGAACCCATTATCCTGGCGTTGCAAGAGCCATGCTCTACCAACTGAGCTACAGAGGACACAGTACACACAGCTACAGAGGATCACAAATGTAAAAGGAATGGAACAAATACAGACTTGACGCACGTATTCCCAGGTTAAATACTAATGGAATGTCTACGTGTCATATCCATTTATATGCCACCATGTTGAATTCTGGTGAGTGGTAAAATCAGGAACCTGTCACTCTAAGTATGGAGGTCATGTGACCAGAAAGTGATCCCAAAATGGCTCTGGTGTGAGAAAGCTTGAATTGAAATGTTTGTTTGAAACCATGAAAAGTTCAGTAATTGTGCACAGAAATACCTGTTCCTATGGTTTATTTGCGTGTGAGAAAGCAACCGTTAAAATGTTTGTTTGAAACATTGAGAAGTTCTACGTTCAGTAATTGTGCACAGAAAAACCTGTTTGTATTATGTGGGTGACGCGGGATAAAACAACCCACCTTGTCTCCATGATGTCACGGATGGCCTTGATATTCGGAGCGGAGCCCAGGTGAGTGTAATACGGCCCCTCGTCCTTCTCACTGATTGACTTGTATCAAAACAAAGAAAGAGACATCCCCCGTACCCAAATTAGACATCAACCAACAAATAATCTGTGTGTAAAGACAGACATGAAATGTGACTCACCCACGCAGTGGCAGGAAGGGATATCATACTGGGTCTTGATAGGAGTATCCAATAGGTTTTTAATGGGAGTATCCAAGAGTTTCATGGGGGAATTCATAAAACTCTGGAGCAGGGGTTCCTGCTTGGGGGTGAAGTCTAGGTGGGGTCTTTTCAGACCATTGGAGCCAGGGCGCCCCATCCCCATGTCCTCCATCCCACCCGACCCACCGTCCAGGTCCGCGTGGGTCGAGAGCACCGTCACAGCGCCAGACTGCTCCACCTTGACCTTGTTGGGTGACCTGATGACGAGGGACTTCCTGTCGAAGACTGGCGAAAGCTGATACTGTCTGAGAGTCTGCTCCATGGTGGCTAGGATGCTCCGCTGGGAACTGCTCTGGCTCCGCTCGCCGCAGCACGACGTCTGGGGCTGTAGATTGTACTCCTGCTTGACCTGGATGCCCCCCGTTACCATACCCATCTCCCGGCCCTGCTGTTGATGCTGCATCAAGGGCGGTGGTCCAGGCCCTTGGTGGTGAGGGTGTTCGAACCGCGGCCCATTCACCATCTTGATGGTCCGGACGCGTGCTTGAAGTCTACAGGGT
>NW_019951597.1:0-5484 GCF_002910315.2 Salvelinus sp. IW2-2015 | reverse complement strand
TCACAGTGACCCTCCAACCCTGGGGGGAGTGTTCAATGTGTCTTACAGTGTAACACAAGCTGGCCAGTTACTATTCACAGTGACCCTCCAACCCTTTGGGGGAGTGTTCAATGTGTCTTACAGTGTAACACAAGCTGGCTAGTATTACATTTGCATACTGAAGTTACACTCAAGGTTGTCTGTGTTTACTCTTCCGGCTAGAGACTAAAGACATGATTAAAGATGCACTTTGGGATCTTAAGCACAACATATTCATAACATAAGTCGCTCTGGATAAGAGCGTCTGCTAAATGACTTAAATGTAAATGATATTGTACAAATTATTTTGATTTATTTATTTTTTCAAGACATAACATACAAATTGCTTTTAAAAAGATATAAATGTATTTTTGTTGCAGGACGTAACATATTATACGAAATGGATGACATAATGCACAATTGGATGATGTAGTACACAAAAAACAGGGACCAGTTTTGGCTCATGTGCACCAATTTCAAAACTACTGCCTGAAATTATACAGAAATTGAACACACTGCAGCCAGGGAGAGCAGGTCCATACAAACGCATGTGCATACTAGAGCTGACCCTAATTAGTKGAATGGTCAATTGCTTGTTCGTTAGGCTGTTGGTCGACCGAGATTGTTTTAGTCGAGCAGTAAGAAATCAAGGGGTGCAACTTTCACTGGGGAAAGACAAAAATGCAATTTCAGAATGTGGGACATCTCCACCCCACATTCTGAAGTTTTGTCCCGGCCAGATTTATAATTGGAATGTGATACAAAACGAGGCAATGCTGTGCTTTAGGACCATGCGGAAGGCCTCCGAGCGGTCGGGTAGGCTGTTTAGAGTGTTCATCCGACAGGATAAAAAATACAAATTATTATTATGTCCCCTCCACTTGTGCCCCTGAACAAATATACACTGCTCAAAAAAATAAAGGGAACACTAAAATAACACATCCTAGATCTGAATTAATTAAATATTCTTATTAAATACTTTTTTCTTTACATAGTTGAATGTGCTGACAACAAAATCACACAAAAATGATCAATGGAAYTCAAATTTATCAACCCATGGAGGTCTGGATTTGGAGTCACACTCAAAATTAAAGTGGAAAACCACACTACAGGCTGATCCAACTTTGATGTAATGTCCTTAAAACAAGTCAAAAGGAGGCTCAGTAGTGTGTGTGGCCCCCAAGTGCCTGTATGACCTCCCTACAACGCCTGGGCATGCTCCTGATGAGGTGGCGGATGGTCTCCTGAGGGATCTCCTCCCAGACCTGGACTAAAGCATCCACCAACTCCTGGACAGTCTGTGGTGCAACGTGGCGTTGGTGGATGGAGCGAGACATGATGTCCCAGATGTGCTCAATTGGATTCAGGTCTGGGGAACGGGCGGGCCAGTCCATTTAGCTTAAAATTGCCTTCCTACTTGCATGGAACTGCATAGACCACTTAAGCAACATGAGGTCTTCAATTAGGTCTTATGTCATTAGGAGGATACGTTACCGGCAACGCACCCAATGCGTTATTGTGTCTTCACTTAAGGGGTCTGAGGATTCCTTCGGATACTGGCGGTATACTTCTAATAGAGGGCAGTCAAGGTTTAACTATTCCCTCAGGCGATGTCACATGGGGGAGGGCTGTTGACTCGGCACAGGGCAGCCCCTAGGACAAAAGAAATGCACACCAGGGATCTTACACCACACTCGCCTAATGAGACTTGAGCCCACCGCCAGCAAGCACCAGGTCTGCTGGACTAGACTGTTTTGATCAGGCGGGGAGGCAAGAAGACGTTTTGTCTCTTCTTGCAACGTGGCTGTCTAAACCAGACTTATACTGTTCACGTCCTGTCTAGGGCATGTGTGCTAGCTAGTGTTAACCTGGCTTTTCAGACGTCGTTGAAAGCAGAGCACAGGGTCGCTCAGATAGGGAATAATGCCAAGTACTTGGGGTAGTTCTCTCTGGCTAATGCAACGTTCCTGCACCGGTGTCTCGAGGCTGTAATGCGGGCTAACCCCATCCTGTTGGATCGTCGGGCCCTTGTCAGATACCACCCTCATGGAGTATGTCTTCTGGTACGGTTTTGTTGCAAGGCTGACATCATCGCACAATTCTTCTTTGGCCTGCTGAGAGGTCCTTGTTGGCTTGCAAGTGCCTCTGGCAGTGCTACTCCTTGCACAAAGGCAGGAGTGTGCCGGTTCCCTGCTTGCTGGGGATCTGTTGCCTGCTTCTACGGCCTTCTCTCTTTCAGCGTCTTGCCTGGTGGGATTGTACTGGCGGCTGCTATCACTCTGGTAAGCGCCTCCATGCTGGCTGGACACTACGCTGACCCAGAACACAGGAACCTCAACTATGCTTTGCCATTCACGCTCCGCGCATTGAACCTGTGCCATTCAATTCTGGAATGAGTCTTGCACTGCTGTTGGAGCTACTGGAATAATTTGTGGCTTGGTTGGTTGAGGGACTTCCGTCTCATGCTAACCACTAGATGTGTAACGCGGATTCCGATGCCAGCATTCAAAGCTGGTTCAAAAAAACATCAAGGGCCAGGAAAATTGCGATGAGGAACTTCTGAGTAAGTGGCTCTTCTTGTTGGTCACCATGTCCTGCCGGACCACTTCCTTTTTTGGGTTGGGGGGGTGGTACTTGCTAATTGCTTGCAAATATAATTTTCCACGTGATTGTCTATTGCCATTTGCACAACAGCCCTGATAGAATTCATATAAGGTCATTGGGTCTAACTCCATGAAGCAGTGTATGGAGCTTAGCTCATAATTGTGGATCTAGTCTCTGATCATCACAGACTAGGGTGTGTATTGACTTAGCGAGTTACACTGTTGGTTGTCCTTTAAGGGTTATCCCTATTTTATTTTTTTTGGTTTCTGGAGCAGTGTATATAGTTTTGTATCTAGGAGCTGCCAAAGTGGGCCGGGTAAATAATTCATACATAAGAGTAGTATAGTTCTTAGTAACTATAACATATTATAGCAGCCATCTTACGATCAACGTGAACCAAGGATGACTCATTTGCGGAGGCAATGACTAAAAGCAATTTACTCGACTTGATTCCGAAAATTTGTGGTCGGGGATCAGGAACCTCATATTGTTGATTGGTTTGTAAGATAGATTTGCAATTGCGATGTCTTTCGAGAGCCAAATCGAGGCTCCGTATCGCATCGCCACTGCCTTTCACCTGCCTACTTGTATTTTTAAACAATCGCGAGGGGCTCTTATATAACTCCGCATTGACATGATTGGTTTGATGGCTAGGCTGCGGGGTTGGGCGGTACGATCTGTAGACACACACCAAACTTCACTTCCTTGACACCCTCCTGAGCTTATGTCTCCACGTACAGCACCAATATTCTATGATGCATGACTTTTGCAGAGGTCGTATCCACTGTAAATGCTGCACGGCCATGCAGACGTCGGACTTGCACAATGTTATTCCCTTCCAGGGAATGTCGGCACTACTTCTGCCAAGGTTTTTGTGGGCACATTCATTATGTTTTTTATTTTTATAGTTATTTGACTATATATATTTTTAATCCAGTCATAGTTGGCAGGGCTTAAATTGAAAATTTTATCTTACAATGGGACGGCCTGACACCAAAGGAGGCAAAGAAGAGCCTACTGCGGGGACGCGGGGGACACATGGGATTGACACTGGGAATAACGGTAGGTCAATATACAAAATATATAGGAGTAAATAAAACACACATCAAGACAAGACAGACACCAGCAACAACTACATAAAGAGAGACAGGCACAGACCACTACATGTAAAATTGTAGAGAACCTCAACAACTACATAAAGAGAGACACCACAACCCTACATAAAGCAGAAGACATGAACAACACTACATAAAGAGAGACACACAACCTACTAGAAGAGAGACACCAAACACTACATAAAGAAGAGACACACAACACTACATAAAGAGAGACAACACCACCTAACAATAAAAAAATGGGTTTTGAGAGTGAGGCGACAACACACATTGAGAGATTGGCACCACTACCTGAATTTAGGAGAGATGAGCACCGGGACTAGCGCATTATATAAGAGAGACCACAACACTACATAAAAGAAGAGAACAAGACAACAACCATATCTAGGTTAAATGTGAGAGGCATTCCACATCATTTATATACATATACAGAGATGCACAACCCCTTACTTACCTACATAAAGAGATCACAATCTCCCCCCAAGCAATCAAACATCTGCGCGTCTGTTGACGGGCCGCCCACCCGGCGGGTCCGCCAACACCTTGGCGCGTGGACCCTCTCTCTCTTCTTCTCGATTTCGGAGACCTTCTCCCTTACTACTCGCTCATATTCACTATTCCCTTGACCGGCTGGCTCGTCCTTCCGGCTTCAAAGGAGAGCGAGAGTTGCACCCTCTGGCAAAAACCTACACTCGATCCATCCGATGTCAACAACTACAGAAGTTCTCCTTCTTCTTTTTTCTCCAAGAATCTGAAACGTGCCGTCCTTGGCCAGCTCTCCTGTATTCTTCCTCTTCCCTCAGAATGACCTTCTTGTCCAAATCGTCAGGTTTAGATAGTCTTCAACTGAGGACTGCTTTCTCTGTGTAGGAGGCGCTCCACACTGCTAGGCTAACTCTCTCTCCATCTGCTCTCATCCTCGTAGCTATCGTTGTGCTGTTTATTTTATTTACTGTGTGAAAATCAGATCTCCTTCCACCCTCCGAGTTCGGCATTTCGGCGCCTCCCTGCTCACGCTTGGATTGGCGTCCTACCTGCCGGTCGCTTACAGGTGGGTGGCAGAATTCTGTCTCTGCACACGTGCTCTCAACTGTGTCCCAGGGATCTGTTCTAGGCCCTACTCCTATTCTCGCTATACAACAAGTCACTGGCTGCTGGTTCATATCCTCACTGGTCTCCTATTTGGCTATGAGACGACACACATTAACTCTCTTCTTTCCCCTTCTGATACCAGGTGGGCGAATCGCATCTCTGGCATTCTGGCAGACTTATTAGTGTGGATGACGGATATCACCACTCAAGCTGAACGCTCGGCAAGACGGATGCTTGCTCTTTCCTCCCGGGGAAGGACTGCCCGTTCCATGATCTCGCACTCACGGTTGACAACTCCATTGTGTCTCTCCCAGAGTGCTAGGAACTTGGCGTGATCCTGGACAAACACCCTGTCGTTCTCAACTACATCAGGCGGTGACCTCCCCGTTCCTGTAGTGTTTATCGCTCTACAAACATTCGCAGAGGTGAGACCCTGCTCACACGGAAGCGGAGCGGGCGCAGGTCCTAGATCATCCCACAGCTCCAGGCACTACGTTGTCATCTTCCCTCTGGATTTATGCATGCTGTATGGCTGGGCTCCCTGCCTGTGCCATTACCCTACACTCAATCCATGAACGCCGCAGCCCGTCTGGTGTTCACGCTCCAAGTTTTCACGTCTCGACGCTCCCCGCTTCTCCACTGGCTTCCCGTTGAA
>NW_019951596.1:4440-5485 GCF_002910315.2 Salvelinus sp. IW2-2015 | reverse complement strand
ATTAATGAAGCCGGTGACTGATGTGGTAAACTCCTCAATTCCATAGGATGGATCCCGGAACATATTCCAGTCTGTGCTAGCGAAACAGTCCTGTAACTTACCATCCGCTTCATCAGACCACTTCTGTATTGAGCGTGTCACTGGTACTTCCTGTTGGAGTTTTTTCTTGTAAGCAGGACTTAGGAGGATAGAGTTATGGTCAGATTTGCTAAATGGAAGGCGAGGGAGAGTTTAGTAATCCATGGCCTGTAATCCATGGCTTCTGGTTGGGATATGTACGCACAGTCACTCTATCAGCAGGATAGAGTTATGGTCAGATGTGCCAAATGGAAGGCGAGGGAGAGCTTAGTATGCATTTCTGTGTGAAGTAAAGGTGGTCGAGAGTTTTTTCACCTCTAGTTGCACACGTGACATGCTGGTAGAAATTAGGTAAAACAGATTTCAGTTTTCCTGCATTAGAAGCACCGGCCACCAGGAGTGACGCCTCTGGATGAATATTTTCTTGTTTTCTTATGGCCCTATATAGCTTGTTGAGTGTGGTCTTAGTGCGAGCATCGGTTTGTGGTGGTAAATAGACAGCTCTAAAAAAATATATATAGATGAAAACTCTCTTGGTAAATAGCATCGTCTACAGCTTATTATGAGGTATTCTAACTAAGGCGAGTAAAACCTCAAGACTTTGTTAATATTAGAGATCAGACACCAGCTGTTGTTAACAAAGAGACACACCCCCCTTGAGCTTCCCCGATGCTGCCGTTCTGTCCTGCCGATGCACAGAAAAACTAGCTAGATGTATATTATCCATGTCCTTGTTCATTCACGACACCGTGAAACACGGGATATTACAGGTCTTCAGGTCCCGTTGATAGGATAGTCTCGAACGGAGCTCGTCCAGTTTGTTCTCCAGTGACACGTTCCGAGGTTAGAGGCCACTTTATGTACTCACCGATGTAGTTTCGTCAGGGTGCCCTTACTTCGGCCTCTCTTATGCCGCCCTTTTTATTTTCCGTGTCTCAAGGATTAGGGCCTGGTCCGTGGTGAGCAG
>NW_019951596.1:0-367 GCF_002910315.2 Salvelinus sp. IW2-2015 | reverse complement strand
GACGGGTGGACTGAATGAAAGTAAATAGAGATTGAGGAACATGGAGGTTTGAGGTTTTTCACCCTGACAGAGTTGGACTATTCCCCCCTGACAGAGTTGGACTATTCCACCCTGACAGAGTTGGACTATTCCCCCCTGACAGAGTTGGACTATTCCACCCTGACAGAGTTGGCTTCTTCCACCCTGACAGAGTTGGATTCTTCCACCCTGACAGAGTTGGACTATTCCACCCTGACAGAGTTGGACTATTCCACCCTGACAGAGTTGGTCTATTCCACCCTGACAGAGTTGGACTATTCCACCCTGACAGAGTTGGACTATTCCACCCTGACAGAGTTGGACTATTCCACCCTGACAGAGTTGGACT
>NW_019951595.1:0-5487 GCF_002910315.2 Salvelinus sp. IW2-2015 | reverse complement strand
AAGCTGAAGAGCCTTGGGATGGGACATGGGGTTAGGATCTGGGTGGGGGAAGGGGGGGTGGCTTATATCCTTTATTCGCTGGCGTGCCGCTGTCTGGGCCGGACCAATGTCAGCTGTCCCTCCCCCTCTCCACACTGCCTGCCGCAGAAAAGCTGCTGTTGCAGACGGATTTACTGAGCAACCCAGCGCCCCACCCCCTACCCTTCCCGAACACAGCCACTGCCCTCCATGCTTTACCCCCCCCCCTCACCTGAGCCGCACTTGGGCCTGGGGCGCAGTATAAGATGAAGGGGTTTCGGGGGGCTGTGGGTGGTAAAAGGGGGGAGCGGTTGGGGACTGCTGGGAGATTGAAGGGAGGCTCTGCGGTTTATTGATTCAACTTTGGATGCTTTTTTTATCTGCCTGCCGCCAGAGTTCCGGCTGCAACATGCTAGCTTCTCAAACTAGCTTCTTTAATCTCCATCCTGGTTATAAAAGGAATAGCCCTTTAGAGCATGAGGAGATGCCCCAAATGCATTCACGCAAGGGAGGCATTTTGGTCATATGCTGTTTGGTTCAGCGCGCTGACCTGGATCAGTGGGGCTCCGTTACACCGATGCTGGTTTGACTGGTGCTCGAGTGAGTAGGGGGCGAACGAACGGCGCTGGAGCACACATGTTGGTATGCTCTCGCGTTGCTGCACTCATTGTGTGTGTGGTACGTGTGCCTCACATAACACTCCCCATAAACTACTTTAGAGCACACCGTTGCACTGAACATGCTGTACCTGAGGCTCCTACAGTACACAAGCGAACATATAGGAAAGCTAGTCTGCCCCATTCAGGAACAGACATGATTACACGGTGGTCAACTGTCAACTTCACTAAATAGTACTGCAGTTGAATGTACCATTGAAAGATTAGCTACTAAATGGGAGAGAGAAGTAATCACATAGAGACCAATAGCGCTTTATATATTGCAAATCAGTGGAGGAAGCATTTAAAAAGAGTGAAAGGGGTGAAAAGGGGAGAACTGGCCAAGATCAAAAAAGAGTGAGAAGAGAAAGAGGTGGAAAGGAGCATTAAAAGAGTGAAGGGTGAACAAAGGAAGAACCGGTAAGAGATCAAAGAGAGAGAGAGGTGGAAAGGATGATGAAAGGGTGAAAAAGGGAGAACGAAGAGTCAAAGAGAGCGAGAGGTGGAAAGCGATGATGAAGAGTGAAGGGTGAAAAAGGGGAGACCGGTAGAGATCAAAAAGAGAGAGAGAGAGAAAGAGTGGAAGGAAGCCATTAAATGAATGAAGGGTGAAAAGGGGAGGCCGGTAAGAGATTCATAAAAGAGAGCGAGAGAAAGAGCTGAAAGGAAGCATTAAAATAGTGAAAGGGTGAAGAGAGAATGGTAAGAGATAAGAGAGAGAGAGGTGAAAAGGAATGATGAAAGAGTGAAAGGGTGACAAAGGGAGAACCGGTAAGAGATCAAAGAGAGAGAGAGTGGAAAGGAATGATGAGAAGAGGAAATGGTGAAAAAGGGAGAGACCGTAAGAGATCAAAAAGAGAGACAGAGAAAGAGCTGGAAGGAAGCAAAATAGTGAAAGGGTGAAAAGGGAGAACGGTGCGATAACAAAGAGAGAGGCGGTGGAAAGGATAAGAAAGAGGGAAAGGGTGAAAAAGGGAGAGACCGGTAAGAGTCAAGAGAGAGAGAGGTGGAAAGGGAATGATAAAAAAGAGTGGGAGGGTGAAAAAGGAGACGGTAGATATCAAAGAGAGAGGTGGAAAGGATGATGAAAGAGTGAAATGGGAAAAAGGGAACCGGTAAGAGATTTCAAAAAGAGAGAGCGAGAAAGAGGTGGAAGGAAAGCATAAAATAGTGAAAGGGTGAAAAGGGTAGAACCGTAAAGAGATAAAGAGAGAGAGAAGAGGTGCGAAAGGATGATGAAAAGAGTGAAAGGGTGAGAAGGGAGACCGGGAGAGGTCAAAGAGAGAGCGAGGTGGAAGGATGATGAAAGAGTGGAAAGGGTGAAAAGGGGAGAACCGGTAGAGATAAAGAGAGAGAGAGAGAAAGAGGTGGAAAGGAAGCATTAAAAGTGAAGGTGAAAAAGGGGAACGTAAGAGATCAAAGAGCGAGAGAGGTGGAAAGGATGATGAAAGAGTGAAAGGGTGAAAAAGAGAGAACCGGTAAGAGATCAAAGAGAGAGAGAGGTGAAAGGATGATGAAAGAGTGAAGGGTGAAGGGGAGAACGGTAAGAGTCAAGAGAAGAGAGGTGGAAAGGATGATGAAAGAGTGAAAGGGTGAAGGGAGAACGGTAAAGAGGTCAAAGGAGAGAGAGATGGGGGTGGAAAGGATGATGTAAGAGTGGGAGGGTGAAAAAGGGGACCTAAGAGAATCAAAGAGAGAGAGAGTGGGAATGGATGATGAGAGAAGGGTGAAAGGGAGAACGGTAGAGGTAACGAGAGAGAGAGGTGGAAGGATGATGAAAGAGTGAAAGGGAAAAAGGGAGAACGGTAGAGATCCAAAAGGAGAGAGAGAGGAAGCGGTGGAAGGAAGCATTAAAGATGAAGGGTGAACAGGGGAGAGCCGTAGAGATCAAAAGAGAGGCGAGAGAAAGAGCTGGAAAGGAGCATTAATAGTGAAAGGGTAAAAGGGGAACTGGTAAGAAGAATTTTTCCCAAAAAAAAAAAGAAGGAAAGAAAGAGAGGTGGAAGGATGATGAAAGAGTGAAAGGGTGAAAAGGAGGAACCGGTAGAGATCCAAGAGAGAGAAGGTGGAAAGGATGATGAAAGGTGAAAGGGTGAAAGGGAGAACCGGTAAGAAAAATATTTCAAAAAGAAGGAAAAGGAAAAGAAAAAAGAGGTTTGGGACAAAGGATGATGAAAGAGTGAAGGTGAAAAGGAGAACGGTAAGAGATCAAAAGAGACAGAGAAAGAGCTGGAAAGGAAGCATTAAAATAGTGAAAGGGTGAAAGGGAGAATCCCCGGTAGAGTCAAAGAGAGAGGCGGTGGAAGGATGAATGAAAGAGTGAAAGGGTGAAAAAGGAGACGGAAGAGTTCAAAGAGAGAGAGAGGTGAAAGGATGATGAAAGAGTGGGAGGGTGAAAAAGGGAGAACGGTAAGATATCAAAGAGAGAGGTGAAAGGTTTGATGAAAGAGTGAAAGGGTGAAAAAGGGAGAACGGTAAGAGAAAAAGAGGAGAGAAAAAAAAGAGGTGGAAGGAAGCAATTAAAAGTGAAAGGGTGAAAAAGGGAGACCGGTAAGAGATAAGAGAGAGAGAAAGAGGTGGAAGGATGATGAAAGAGTGAAAGGGTGAAAAAGGGAAGAACCGGTAAGAGGTCAAAGAGAGAGAGAGGTTGGAAAGGATGATGAAGAGTGAAAGGGTGAAACAGGGGAGAACGGTAAGAGATAAAAAGGAGAGAGAGAGAGAGGTGGAAGGGAGCATTAAAAGAGTGAAGGGTGAAAAGGAGAACGGTAGAGATCAAAGAGAGAGAGGTGAAAGGAATGATGAAGAGTGAAAGGGTGAAAGGGAGAAACCGGTAGAGAATCAAAGAGAGAGAGAGGTGGAAGATGATGAAAGAGTGAAAGGGTGAAAAGGGGAGACGGTGAGATCAAAGAGAGAGAGAGGGGAAGGATGATGAAAAGTTGAAGGGTGAAAAAGGGAGGGTAGAGATACAGAGAGAAGAGAGGTGGAAAAGGATGATGAAGAGTGAGGGTGAAAAAGGGGCCCGGTAGAGATAAAGAGGAAGAGGTGGAAGGATGATGAAAGAGTGAAAGGGTGAAAAAAGGAGAACCGGTAAGAGGTAAAGAGAGAGAGATGTTGGAAAGGATGATGAAAGAGTGGGAGGGTGAAGGGCACCGTAAGAGATAAAGAGAGAGAGAGTGGAAAGGATGATGAAAGAGTGAAAGGTGAAAGGGAGAAACCGGTAAAGCAAACGAGACTAACGCCGGCGCTAAAGCAAACTTTCCACGTCAGCCCCCCAGGAAAAGCCTCTGCTCGCTGCACTCAAAGTGAAAAGAGATGCCGCAACACCCCCCCAATGATTGTCGAGCCCAGAGAGTAGCCACGGTGGGTCCCCAGAAGCTAGGGCATATAGTAAGAGCCGCCCGCATGAGCAATGTACACTTGGTACGGTTAGGGTACAGTAGTGTTAATGGTACGGTTAGGGTACAGTAGTGTTCCCTGGGGTACAAAAATATTAAAATACACAATTTATCTTCAGAGATACACATAATGATCCCACATGGTACTGTTCTGTACATGTACAATAATCACACTCTCAAAAAAGGGGTACAGTGTGAATTTCTGTACCTTCACATGTATTTTGTGTACCCTCAATACCCACCATAAGGTACAATGAGAATGTTTTGACTCTTAAAAAGGAACTCATGGCTTTGTCACAGGGGTGGTACCCTAACAAGGCACATTTATACAATGATCATTATCATATTTCCCAGTATGCTCTACTGCAGGTTGTATCTGTGTTTTTGCATGTATATTTGATTGATTGATTGTTTAGTCCTTTGCTACACAAAGATAAATTACATAAATGTTTCGAAACTAATCCAATCAGTTAGTTAGATTATTTGCACCTGTTACCGAAATGATTGTTCCAGTTTAAATGGCTTAGGTAGTCTACTCACAATATTTCTAACCCTGGCAGTCATTATGAATGCTGTTGGAGATCCCAACTCTGGCTGGAATTACACATCACTTTGCAAGCCATCATAATGTGACTTACAGGTAACTTTCTCAAATTTCCCAGGTTTTCCAGAAATCCTGGCTGGAAGATTCTCTGGAAACGAGAGGGAATAAGCAGGAAATCTTTCAAACAGGATTTCGTGAAAATCTGGGAATTTTGGGAAAGTTACCTGTAAATCTCATTATGCTGGCTTGCAAAGTGATGTGTAATTCCTATTGGAATCCAGTCAGAGTTAGGATATCCAACAGTTAGAATTACTATTCACCCGCAGCCTTACTTGCAGGCTTGATGTGGGCTGTAAACCATGAGTTTCAGGCCACTATATTAGGGTAAATCTAGTGATGTTACGCTTGATGCACCAAGGCATGGGTTGAAATCACTAAGCAGTGTACCTCGAAACTGTGTGCCGATGCCTGTATCACTTTATCAGAAGCAGGCGATCAATGATGTCCAAAGCTTCTTTTCATCAAACAACCACCTGATTGGTTTGGTATTGGTTCGGAAGAAGACAAAAAGGCTGCACTCCGCACGTGCTACAGGGTGTGGGACGTCATCTATAATAATTAGGCTGCTCTAAATTCTTTTGACCAGCAGGTGCCCCTAGTGTTGATCAAAGAGTAATTAACCTAGTTTTGACACAATTGGCTGGAAAAACTCTATGCTTCAGGAAGCTTAATTTCCCCATCACTAGGTAAAATTAGGCCTGAAAATAAGGCTTTATGAGATGTGTAATGTTTTGCCGTAATGAGTTTAATTTCAATGATAACATGCCTAGGAACTCACTAGGTGAAGGCCACATGACTGAAAATTAATGAATTC